>NW_028320828.1:0-64758 GCF_062004578.1 Staurois parvus
CCCCAACACCTAACCCCGCCCTCACTACTGCCCCAACACCTAACCCCACCCCCACTACTGCCCCAACACCTAACCCCACCCCCACTACTGCCCCAACACCTAACCCCACCCTCACTACTGCCCCAACACCTAACCCCGCCCTCACTACTGCCCCAACACCTAACCCCGCCCCCAACACTGCCCCAACACCTAACCCCACCCCCACTACTGCCCCAACACCTAACCCCACCCCCACTACTGCCCCAACACCTAACCCCACCCCCACTACTGCCCCAACACCTAAGCCCGCCCCCACCACTCCCACCAACACCTAACCCTCGCCCCCACTACTGCCCCAACACCTAACCCCACCCCCACTACTGCCCCAACACCTAACCCCACCCCCACTACTGCCCCAACACCTAACCCCGCCCTCACTACTGCCCCAACACCTAACCCCGCCTCCACTACTGCCCCAACACCTAACCCCGCCCCCACTACTGCCCCAACACCTAACCCCGCCACCACTACTGCCCCAACACCTAACCCCCGCCCCCCACTGCCCCCACCACTCCCCCAAGACCTAACCTTGCCCCCCACCACCACTGCCCCCAACACCTAACCCCGCCCCCAACACTGCCCGAACACCTAACCCCGCCCTCACTACTGCCCCAACACCTAACCCCACCCCCCACCACTCCCACCAACACCTAACCCCACCCTCACTACTGCCCCAACACCTAACCCCGCCCCCCACCACTCCCCCAAGACCTAACCTTGCCCCCCACCACCACTGCCCCCACCACCTAACCCTGCCCCCCACCACTTCCCCAACACCTAACCCCTCCCTTCACTACTGCCCCAACACCTAACCCCACCCCCCACCACTCCCCCAAGACCTAACCTTGCCCCCCACCACCACTGCCCCCACCACCTAACCCTGCCCCCCACCACTTCCCCAACACCTAACCCCTCCCTTCACTACTGCCCCAACACCTAACCCCGCCCCCCACCACTCCCCCAAGACCTAACCTTGCCCCCCACCACCACTGCCCCCACCACCTAACCCTGCCCCCCACCACTTCCCCAACACCTAACCCCTCCCTTCACTACTGACCCCAACACCTAACCCTGCCCCCAACACCTAATCCCGGCCCCCCAACACTCCACCAACACCTAACCCTGCCCCCAACACCTTACCCCGCTCCCACCACTCCCTCAACAATATCCCTACCCCCCACCACTCCCCCAACACAACCCTGCCCCCCACCACTCCCCCCAACACCTAACCCTGCCCCCAACACCTAACCCCACCCCCACCACTCCCCCAACAATATCCCTACCCCCCACCACTCCCCCAACACAACCCTGCCCCCCACCACTCCCCCCAACACCTAACCCTGCCCCCCACCACCACTCCCCCAACACCTAACCCTGTTCCCCCCCCACCACGCCCTCCAACACCTAACCCCACCTCCACCACTCCCCCCAACACTTAACCCCACCCCCAACCACCACTCCCCCAACACCTAACTCCTCGCCCCCACCCCCACTCCCTCAACACCTAACCCTGCCCCCAACCATTACTCCCCCAACACTTAACCCCTCCCCTCCACCAATCCCCCAACACTTAACCTTTCCCCTCCATGACCACTCCCCCAACACTTACTCCTGCCCTCACACCACCCCCACTAACACTTAACCCTGCCCCCCACCACTGGCCCTAAGACTTAACCCAACGACCCCCAACATTTAACCCTGCCCCCCCCCCAACAATCCCCCCAGCATCAAACCTTGTCCCGATCTCAACACTTAACTCCACATCTAACATCCGAAGTTCCACCACGTGCGGCTGCTGGATTCTGGACAAATCTTCACTGCAGGGCTGCCCTGTCCTCTTCCTGCTGCTGGACTTCCAGCACTGAGGGAGTTAACAGGTTCAGGGCTCAGCTGCACTACAGATGGTCTGACTGGGACTGGCCCTCTCCTGATCCTCCTCCATTCACTGATTACATTGCGTGTAATGGGGGGGAGTCTGATCAGTCACAGGACTCTCTCCTCCTAAATGGGGGAGGGGCAGGAGGGGGCATGAATGATTGAACTCTGCCTGTATTCTGTGGTCACTTTATATCTGACACACCGGGGGGGGGACCCCAATACTGAGAGACTGAACTCTCCCTGTATTCTGCGGTCACTTCATGTCTGACACACCGGGGGGGGGGGACCCCAATACTGAGAGACTGAACTCTGCCTGTATTCTGCGGTCACTTCACGTCTGACACACCGGGGGGACCCCAATACTGAGAGACTGAACTCTGCCTGTATTCTGCGGTCACTTCATGTCTGATGCACCGGGGGGGGACCCCAATACTGAGGGACTGAACTCTCCCTGTATTCTGCGGTCACTTCATGTCTGACACACCGGGGGGACCCCAATACTGAGAGACTGAACTCTCCCTGTATTCTGCGGTCACTTCACGTCTGACATACCGGGGGGACCCCAATACTGAGAGACTGAACTCTGCCTGTATTCTGCGGTCACTTCATGTCTGATGCACCGGGGGGGGGACCCCAATACTGAGAGACTGAACTCTCCCTGTATTCTGCGGTCACTTAATGTCTGACACACCGGGGGGACCCCAATACTGAGAGACTGAACTCTCCCTGTATTCTGCGGTCACTTCACGTCTGACACACCGGGGGGACCCCAATACTGAGAGACTGAACTCTGCCTGTATTCTGCGGTCACTTCATGTCTGATGCACCGGGGGGGGGGAACCCCAATACTGAGGGACTGAACTCTGCCTGTATTCTGCGGTCACTTCATGTCTGATGCACCGGGGGGGGGGACCCCAATACTGAGAGACTGAACTCTGCCTGTATTCTGCGGTCACTTCATGTCTGATGCACCGGGGGGGGGGACCCCAATACTGAGAGACTGAACTCTGCCTGTATTCTGTGGTCACTTCATGGCTGACACACCGGGTGACACTCTGACACTTTGGGGGGATTAATGCCGACTCTGTGAAGAGATTAGAGAAGCTTATGGCTCTAATTCAGCAGAATGCATCCTCAGCTCCTTGTGGTGAGCACACTCCATGCATGATTGGATGGAGGCGGCACGGATTAGTCTGGATGAACATGACTGGGAATGATTGTCCCTCATCGTCCGCCCCCCCCCCCCCCCCCCCGCATGACTCTCATCGAGGAATGTCACCTCCGCTCTCCCGAGACACCTTCCAGGCTGGGAGCCATCTGTATAGTGCCAACAATGGGCACGGCGCAGTACATTCCTGCTGAGGAGCAAACGATGTGTATGAGCACCGCCCCCCCCCCCCCCCCACCAACCATACCAGTACACAGGGAAGGAAGGAAGGGAGGAAGGAAGGAAGGAAGGAAGGAAGGAAGGAAGGAAGGAAGGAAGGAAGGGAGGGAGGGAGGAAGGAAGGAGGGAAGGAAGGAAGGGAGGAAGGAAGGAAGGGGAGGGAAGGAAGGAAGGAAGGAGGGAAGAAAGGAAGGGAGGAAGGAAGGAAGGAAGGAAGGAAGGAAGGAAGGAAGGAAGGAAGGAAGGAAGGAAGGAAGGAAGGGAGGGAGGGAGGGAAGGAAGGAAGGAAGGAAGGAAGGGAGGGAGGGAGGAAGGAAGGAAGGAAGGAAGGAAGGAAGGAAGGAAGGAAGGAAGGAAGGAAGGGAGGGAGGGAGGAAGGAAGGAGGGAAGGAAGGAAGGGAGGAAGGAAGGAAGGGGAGGGAAGGAAGGAAGGAAGGAGGGAAGAAAGGAAGGGAGGAAGGAAGGAAGGAAGGAAGGAAGGAAGGAAGGAAGGAAGGAAGGAAGGGAGGGAGGGAGAGAGGAAGGAAGGAGGGAAGGAAGGAAGGAAGGAAGGAAGGAGGGAAGAAAGGAAGGAAGGGAGGGAGAGAGGAAGGAAGGAGGGAAGGAAGGAAGGAAGGAGGGAAGAAAGGAAGGGAGGAAGGAGGGAAGAAAGGAAGGGAGGAAGGAAGGAAGGAAGGAAGGAAGGAAGGAAGGGGAGGGAGGGAGGAAGGGAGGGAGGGAAGGAGGAAGGAAGGAAGGAAGGAAGGAAGGAAGGGAGGAAGGATGGAAGGAAGGAAGGAAGGAAGGGGGGAAGGAAGGAAGGAAGGAAGGAAGGAAGGAAGGGGGGAAGGAAGGAAGGAAGGGGGGAAGGAAGGAAGGAAGTAGGAAGGAAGGGAGGGAGGAAGGAAGGAAGGGGGGAAGGAAGGAAGGAAGGGGGGAAGGAAGGAAGGAAGAAGGAAGGAGAGGAGGAAGGAAGGAAGGAAGGAAGGAAGGAGGGAGGGAGGAAGGAAGGGAAGGGAAGGAAGGAAGGAGGGAGGGAGGGAGGAAGGAAGGAAGGGGGGAAGGAAGGAAGGAAGGGGGGAAGGAAGGAAGGAAGAAGGAAGGAGGGAGGAAGGAAGGAAGGAAGGAAGGAAGGAAGGGAGGGAAGGAAGGAAGGAAGGAAGGAAGGAAGGGAGGGAGGGAGGAAGGAAGGAAGGAAGGGGGAAGGATTTCTTTCGGTTCCTTTCGCTTCCTTCTTTGCGTTGCGTTCTTTCTTGCGTGCCTTCCGTCCTGCCGCGGCGGTCTTGCGTTCCTTCCGGCCTGGCTCGCTTCTGCTTTCTCCTTCCTTCCTTCCTTCCTTCGTCCTTCCTTCCTTTCTGTTCCTTCATTCCTTCATTCATTCATTCCTTGCATTCGATGCATTCATTCCTTCATCCATGCATTGCCTTCATTCATTCAATTCTATCCCTGACTTCCCGCCCGCCTTCCATTCCTCTCTAGACAAATATTCCGGTAAATCTCGGCTCTTTGCGTCGTTTCCTGACTGTTTGCTGAGAGACGCCATGAAATCCTCCTAAATTCCCCTCATCATCCCGCCAATATATTTGCCCGCTAAGCTCCCGGCGGTCACAAGTGGCGTCTGATCTTCTCCATTTGTCTGCAGATTTCCGCGTGGCCTCTGACTCCGGGGAATTCATTCTATGGCTGTGACACCGCAATGTGACATTCCGCCGGTGACACCGGGTCATTGGAGTGAAGAGCGCGGCGGATCGCGCGTCATGTGAACGTCGGAGTCCAGAGAGGAGAAGCACACTCTGGATTGTTTTCTATTTATTTCTGTCCATCCAGTCCTGAGATTTCCACAGACCTGTCAGTCAGGAAAGGAATCTGATTTTCTCTGCTGCCTGTGATTGGACAGTGAAAGGAGAAGCAGTAAAGTGATGAGCTCATCTTCCTGAAGCTCAGCTGATTGGCTCCTGGAGCTGCTTCTCCATCTTGCAGTCTGAGCTCTGCTGTACAGGACTGCTGATAGTGGGGCACATCTGCTACAAGGGGTTTGATGAGTCATATTATGGGATGTATCCATCTGCCTGGAGTTCAGAGGGAAGCCTCTACTGATGAGATCTCTATGCCCCGCCTCCCGCGGCCGTTTATAGGCAGGCCAATCCCTTTGTGCTGTCTGTTGCGCCGTGTCAGCGGCTCCTTCATAATTACCAGGCAACTCGCATTATCGTACAACGCTGCGCTGACTGTTGGCGCCATAAATTCCTGAACATAATAATCATGTATCATAATGCGAATAACACGCCGCAGTGCCGCGCTGTACCGGGAACGGGCGCCGAGGGATCATTTTTCCTGCTTTTTGTACACATTTAGGAAATAATATTTGTTACTTTTGCTGCCTGTTTTAGGGCTCTCCGGAAGCCCCGCCCTCCTTTGCGGTGCGTTTTTGACTGACTGTTCATCCTAATAGGACGCAAAATGCGCTGGAACACGGAAAAGGTAGTGCAAGCAGCTCGTTCAGCTGAATGCGATTTGGTGGCTGCAAATGGACTGCACTTGTGGTACGATGAACAGCTATTATCAATTTACATTCACATCAGTCTCTGGCCCCAGGAGCTTACAATCTAAGGCCCCTAACTCACATACTAGGGCCACGTTAGACAGGAGCCAATCCACCTCCCAGCATGTCTTTGGAGTGTGGGAGGAAACCGGAGTACCCGGAGGAAGCCCACGCAGGTACAGGGAGAACATGCAAACTCCATGCAGGTAGTGCCAAAGTTGGGATACAAACTGATGATTCCAGTGCTGTCAGGTGGAAGATCTAACCACTCAGCCACTGTGGCACCTATATGTCTCTCACAAAGGCAGCGTGTCCACCTACAGTGTGGGAAACTGTCACGTAATCCACCTTTCCCGCACCGTGTTTTGGTGTGAAGGGGTCTTTATTATTCTGTATGATAATGAGGTGAGTGAGGCCGTATTTGGGGCGTAACAACAGATCCGGGAGGGTCCAAAGCACCTCGCTGACCACTCGCACCTTTAATAAGCCCTAAAAACACCTTATTTTGCCAAATACCAAAATTTGTGAGGTTGTGTCGTGATTTTTACCAATATTTGGGGGGAAATAACAACTTTCCATTCTCATCTCTAATATTGGGGTCACTAATTAGCACTTTTCTAGGCAGGAGTGGAGGATCTTCTGTGACTGATGGTCAGGCATCACCAGGATGTCCATCCCCTGAGGGTCCTTCCCCCGTGACTGATGGTCAGGCATCACCAGGATGTCTGTCCCCCGAGGGTCCTTCCCCCATGACTGATGGTCAGGCATCACCAGGATGTCTGTCCCCCGAGGGTCCGTCCCCCGTGACTGATGGTCAGGCATCACCAAGATGTCCATCCCCCGAGGGTCCTTCCCCCGTGACTGATGGTCAGGCATCACCAGGATGTCCATCCCCCAAGGGTCCTTCCCCCGTGACTGATGGTCAGGCATCACCAGGATGTCCATCCCCCGAGGGTCCTTCCCCCATGACTGATGGTCAGGCATCACCAGGATGTCCATCCCCCGAGGGTCCTTGCCCCATGACTGATGGTCAGGCATCACCAGGATGTCCGTCCCCCGAGGGTCCTTCCCCCATGACTGATGGTCAGGCATCACCAGAATGTCCGTCCCTGAAGGGTCCTTCCCCCATGACTGATGGTCAGGCATCACCAGGATGTCCATCCCCCGAGGGTCCTTGCCCCATGACTGATGGTCAGGCATCACCAGGATGTCCGTCCCCCGAGGGTCCTTCCCCCATGACTGATGGTCAGGCATCACCAGAATGTCCGTCCCCCAAGGGTCCGTCCCCCATGACTGATGGTCAGGCATCACCAGGATGTCCGTCCCCTGAGGGTCCTTCCCCCGTGACTGATGGTCAGGCATCACCAAGATGTCCATCCCCCAAGGGTCCTTCCCCCGTGACTGATGGTCAGGCATCACCAGGATGTCCATCCCCCGAGGGTCCTTCCCCCATGACTGATGGTCAGGCATCACCAAGATGTCCATCCCCGAGGGTCCTTCCCCTGTGACTGATGGTCAGGCATCACCAGGATATCCATCCCCCGAGGGTCCTTCCCCCGTGACTGATGCTCAGGCCGGATGGCGGTGAAATGTTGTGTTTGGTTGGATGTCTGAGCCGCCACTTGTCCCGCTGTTTCCCTCGTTCTCAAGGCCCAAGTCCAATATCCAGACCTTCTCTCCTGTGGAGGTTTGGAAGGTCTGACTTCCTCTGATGGGGAAGACGTGTAGAATGTTGATGTGTATGGAGCGCGGAGATACGTCCAGGGATTACTTGTCAGATCCGAGGTCGGTAAATCCGATCCCATTTCAGATAAGGTCTTGTCAGCCGCTGAGTGTCAGCTCTGAACCAATCTGTGAGTGACCCATAATACCCCACCAGGCAGAATTGGAAAGGCGGGGGATTATGGGAGATCTGAGGGCCTCGTCTTTATCGGATCTTTTCATGTGGGAGATATTCTGTAAGTCTCCAGGTGGCCGCCGTCTTATCAGCACTCCCCAGACGCCGCGCTCCTCTGTTCTTTCCCCGCGAACAGGTGCGAGGTGCTTGTCCATACAGCGGGGCTCCTGTTCTTCTCTCGCAGGCGTCGTTCTTTCCACAAATTTCCCTTTGATCATCTTGTTAGGACAAATCTGAAGCAGCAGCTCACTCCCCTAAATCCTCCGTCAGCCGCTGGCAAGTCGTGGAAAGTCTTCGGCGTGCGTCCGGAGGAACGAGGAATTTACAAGTCACAAGCTCTCCGGCTTAATCTTCTGGGCTTTAGATGACAGCAAATACCTCCGGCTCTGGGATTTCCGATAAGTTCATCCCGAGTCGTGCCGAGAACTCCGGCTGCCCAAGGAACCCATCCGAGGTGGAATTACCCAGCAGCCAAAGGACGCGCTTAACCCAAGCCTCCCCGAAAGGAGTCTCAGAAGAGTTCCCAATTGGTCCAATCTCCTCTAGGACGGTCCGATGACCTTAAAGTGGAATCAAACCCCAAACCAGAAATGTCCGATATTCCATCTCACCAATCATTAGATGTGACGGCTGCATTCCTTTTCTTTTTTAGGCTTTGTTTCCTCTGTTCTCACCTGGTGATCCGGCCAGTAACACATCTCCTGTATTAGAGCCCCACCACTCTGGAGGAAGGAGCACAGGTGGCACCTTTGGACAGCAGCATTGTCAGATTGTCACATTTTCCCTGTGTTGTCACCTGGCGATCTGGATCTCCTACTATCAGAGTGCCTCCACTCTGGAGGAAGAAGCACTTTTGGACAGGAGCATTGTCACCCTAGGGGGGAGGGGAGTGTTAGATGGACTAGCAGATTTAGATACACTAACACACTGGAGACAAACCCTGGCTCACACTTTATCATCAGTTCCAGGAACAGTTTTCTTCCTGTTGGGATAAAGGTTTTCCATCAGTATATAAAAGCTGATCATTGTTAGCCCCCCTGTCAGTGGGAGACGGTTTGTCTCTTCCCTCTAACTGCTACATCTGAACGAAAGCTTGTTCTTTTGAAAAACAACAGACTTGCTGGCTGGTTTCTCAAAAAAAAAAAATGAAAGGAAAGAAATCCTAAAAAGAAAACAAATGCAGCCGTCACATCTAATGAGTGGTAAGCTGCATTATAATGAATGTTTGGTTTTGGGTTTAATACGGCTTTAAATAAAACTCCAACCAATCGACATTCAGTGTGCCAGAGCATTACATATCATTAATAGGGATCGGAACCTGACTTGTGACCAAAGCCGGCCTCTTTGTGGTTGGCTGCTCACCGTGTTTGGAGGCTGTTGTAAACAATCTGGGTGGCACCCAGTGTGGTCTCAGCTGGCAGGAGTGGCACTCGGTGTGGTCTCAGCTGACATGAGTGTCATCCGGTGTGGTCTCAGCTGACAGGAGTGTCATCTGGTGTGGTCTCAGCTGACAGGAGTGGCATCCGGTGTTGTGTTAGCTTACAGGAGTGGCACCTGGTGTGGTCTCAGCTGACAGGAGTGGCATCCGGTGTGGTCTTAGCTGACAGGAGTGGATCCGGTGTGGACTTAGCTGACAGGAGTGGCATCCGGTGTGGTCTTAGCTGACAGGAGTGGCATCCGGTGTGGTCTTAGCTGACAGGAGTGGCACCTGGTGTGGTCTCTGCTGACAGGAGTGGCATCCGGTGTGGTCTCAGCTGACAGCAGTGGCATCCGGTGTGGTCTCAGCTGACAGGAGTGGCATCCGGTGTGGTCTTCTGCTGCTGTAGTCCATCTGCTTCAAGATTGGATGTGTTGTGCATTCAGAGATGGTATTCTGCACACCTTGGGTGTAACAAGGAGTTATTGGAGTTCCTGTTACCTTTCTATCATCTGGATCCAGTCTGCCCATTCTCCTCTGACCTCTGACCTCAACCAGGCATTTCCCTCCACACAACTGCCACTCACTGGATATTTTCTCTTTTTCGGACCAATCTCTGTAACCCTAGAGATGGTTGTGCAGGAAAATCCCAGCAGATCAGTAGTATCTTCAGTAGTTGTGCAATACTCAGACCAGCCCATCTGGCACCAACAACCATGCCACGTTCAAAGTCACTTAAATCCTCTTTTTTCCCCATTCTGATGCTCGGTTTGAACTTCAGTAAGTCGTCTTCACCACGTCTAGATGCCTAAATGCATTGAGTTGCTGCCATGTGATTGGCTGATTAGCGATTTGTATTACCAATCGATTGAGCAGGTGTACCTAATAAGGTGGCCAGTGAGTGTAGATGATGAGCTGGAGTGGAGTGAGACCACGGCGGTGCTCTATAGGAGGGGCCGGAGCCCCCCTAATTATTGAGGAGACCGAGGTCCTTTAACATCTGCCGGGTGATGCTGGAGATGTTTTATTGCTGTTGTCGGACATTATTGTGTCTTGTTCCGTGCCTTGCCGTGTTCTTGTGTTGTCTTTGTTGAATGTTTCTGTATCCTAATCATTTCCCTTTGGGATTAATAAAGGATTCTGATTACGATATGCATTTCCTATGCACCTCAGTGCCCTCTAGTGGCCATAAGGTGGTATTCTAGAACTGTCCATAAGGGCTCATGTACACGGGGCGTTTGGAAAACTCTACTGACCGCTGGAAACTGACTAATGGAAAACGTAGGTTAAAAAACGTCAGTTTAGCTGTGTTTCCATACCGCGTTTATGTGCGTTTATGTGCGTTTGTATTTAGAAGCATTTTTAAGAGATAACCTCAGGAGACCTTCCCAAATGCCCAGAATGCACTGAGAAATAGTAAAAAATTAACTATTTCAGTCATTTTGAGATGAATAGAGAGAGCAGAAGCAGAGAGAGCAGAAGCGGGGAGAGGAGAAGCGGGGAGAGCAGAAGCAGAGAGAGCAGAAGCAGGGAGAGCAGAGGGAGCGGAAGCAGAGAGAGGAGAAGCAGGGAGAGTAGAAGAGGAGAGAGCAGAAGCAGAGAGAGGAGAAGCAGGGAGAGTAGAAGAGGCGAGAGCAGAAGCGGAGAGAGCAGAAGCAGGGAGAGTAGAAGCGGGGAGAGCAGAAGCGGGGAGAGCAGAAGAGGGGAGAGGAGAAGCGGGGAGAGCAGAAGCGGAGAGAGCAGAAGTGGGGAGAGCAGAAGAGGGGAGAGCAGAAGCAGAGAGAGCAGAAGCGGAGAGAGCAGAAGCGGGGAGAGCAGAAGCGGGGAGAGCAGAAGCGGAGAGAGCAGAAGCGGGGAGAGCAGAAGCGGAGAGAGCAGAAGCGGGGAGAGCAGAAGCAGAGAGAGCAGAAGCAGAGAGAGCAGAAGCGGGGAGAGCAGAAGCGGGGAGAGCAGAAGCGGAGAGAGCAGAAGCGGGGAGAGCGGAAGCGGGGAGAGCGGAAGCGGGGAGAGCAGAAGCGGAGAGAGCAGAAGCGGGGAGAGCGGAAGCGGAGAGAGCAGAAGCGGGGAGAGCAGAAGCGGGGAGAGCAGAAGCGGAGAGAGCGGAAGCAGAGGGAGGAGAAGCGGGGAGAGCAGTATGTGTGGAGATTCGCTGTCTGTTCTGGTTGTAGTCACTATGGATCCCATCATGGACATAATGCGGCGCGTTCTACCATTTTCTCCTTCATGCAGAACCTGGACCTGACTGCGCCGGTGTTCCGGGTCCATTTGGATACATGGAGAACACTTTGCATGCATTTCTGATGAGGAAAAAGGCTCCGGACAGCATCTGGATATGGAACAGTTAAAAAAACGCTTGTAAACGCCGTTAACCACATTTGCAAGCGTTTGGCGTTTGAAACACCTGTAAAATCTTCTCCTGAACGCAATTTTTGTGCGTTCAAAAAAACAACTGTAACCTAAACTGCCTGTAGAGGGCGATGTGTACGGACAGGAGGAGGACATCAGGGAGAGTTCAGGGGCTGCTGGGAGAAAGCAGGACAGCTCCGGAACGTCAGTTTATCGGCTGCAGTGTACATGGAACCCTGATAATAATAATACATTAGTTCAGAAGAGAAAATCGCCTAAAGGACAATCATTTTTGGCTGATTCTCACCGAGTGAATGTATGTGAAGATTCACCGGAGGGGGGGAGTTGTTTTATTCTTCATTATTAATGCAGGAAAATATGACTGATAAACATAGAAAACTAAACCATCCCAGCGGTGCCATGGCAATATAAAAGCCTGAATTTGGGTGGTGTGTCCCTTTAAGCCTGGATTTGGGCGGTGTGTCCCTTTAAGCCTGGATTTGGGTGGTGTGTCCCTTTAAGCCTGAATTTGGGTGGTGTTTCCCTTTAAGCCTGGATTTGGGTGGTCTGTCCCTTTAAGCCTGGATTTGGGTGGTGTGTCCCTTTAAGCCTGGATTTGGGCGGTGTGTCCCTTTAAGCCTGGATTTGGGCGGTGTGTCCCTTTAAGCCTGGATTTGGGCGGTGTTTCCCTTTAAGCCTGGATTTGGGTGGTCTGTCCCTTTAAGCCTGGATTTGGGCGGTGTGTCCCTTTAAGCCTGGATTTGGGTGGTTTATCCCTTTAAGCCTGGATTTGGGTGGTGTGTCCCCTTAAGCCTGGATTTGGGCGGTGTGTCCCTTTAAGCCTGGATTTGGGTGTTGTGTCCCTTTAAGCTTGGATTTGGGTGGTGTGTCCCTTTAAGCCTGGATTTGGGTGGTGTGTCCCTTTAAGCCTGGATTTGGGTGGTGTGTCCCTTTAAGCCTGAATTTGGGTGGTGTGTCCCTTTAAGACTGGATTTGGGTGGTGTGTCCCTTTAAGCCTGGATTTGGGCGGTGTGTCCCTTTAAGCCTGGATTTGGGTGGTGTGTCCTTTTAAGCCTGGATTTGGGTGGTGTGTCCCTTTAAGCCTGGATTTGGGTGGTGTGTCCCTTTAAGCCTGGATTTGGGTGGTGTGTCCCTTTAAGCTTGGATTTGGGTGGTGTGTCCCTTTAAGCCTGAATTTGGGTGGTGTGTCCCTTTAAGACTGGATTTGGGTGGTGTGTCCCTTTAAGCCTGGATTTGGGCGGTGTGTCCCTTTAAGCCTGGATTTGGGTGGTGTGTCCTTTTAAGCCTGAATTTGGGTGGTGTGTCCCTTTAAGCCTGGATTTGGGTGGTGTGTCCCTTTAAGCCTGGATTTGGGTGGTGTGTCCCTTTAAGCTTGGATTTGGGTGGTGTGTCCCTTTAAGCCTGAATTTGGGTGGTGTGTCCCTTTAAGACTGGATTTGGGTGGTGTGTCCCTTTAAGCCTGGATTTGGGCGGTGTGTCCCTTTAAGCCTGGATTTGGGCGGTGTGTCCCTTTAAGCCTGGATTTGGGCGGTGTGTCCCTTTAAGCCTGGATTTGGGCGGTGTGTCCCTTTAAGCCTGGATTTGGGCGGTGTGTCCCTTTAAGCCTGGATTTGGGCGGTGTGTCCCTTTAAGCCTGGATTTGGGCGGTGTGTCCCTTTAAGCCTGGATTTGGGTGGTGTGTCCCTTTAAGCCTGGATTTGGGTGGTGTGTCCCTTTAAGCCTGGCTGGTTCGGAGAGCGGAGTCATGGGACGAGTTAATTTGAACCGTTTCCTTGGCGTGCCGCCCCTCCCCCGCTGTCCTACATACAAATGTCTTATCAGCAGCTTCACATTTCTTCTCCAGACTGCTAATTCTTATCTGGAAGTTTGAAACTTCCCGACGTTTTACCCTCATCTCCAATCCCGGCGCTGGATTGGAGGATCAGCCTGACAATGGACAAAGGAAGACAAAAGACGCCGTTTTGTTCCGGCGATAACAAGCGCCGCCAACAGCCGGAACGTCTCATTATCAGCCGCAGGGAAGCCCTACATGACCTCATCCTCCCTCCATCACCGCATCGGCACAGAGCCAGGCTACCTGAGGTCACCTTCTCCTGGGGTGGAGCTCGGGGCCCTTCTGGTCACCAGGGATTGTCACACATCAAATAGGTTGCCATGGTTCCCGCAGTAACTAATCTATTCCCATGACGATGGAGGGCAAAAAAACTCAAAGGGGTCGGAATCAAAAAGAAAGAAAAAAATCCTAAAATATACAACTTTACGCTGCCCAGAACTTCCTTCATCATGTCTGAGACAGCATGGAGGACCTGACTTCATCTACGGGACTTAGTGGAGGACCTGACTTCATCTACGGGACTTAGTGGAGGACCTGACTTCATCTACGGGACTTAGTGGAGGACCTGACTTCATCTACGGGACTTAGTGGAGGACCTGACTTCATCATGCCTGAGACAGCATGGAGGACCTGACTTCATCTATGGGACTTAGTGGAGGACCTGACTTCATCTATGGGACTTAGTGGAGGACCTGACTTCATCTACGGGACTTAGTGGAGGACCCGACTTCATCTACGGGACTTAGTGTTGGGCCCGACTTCATCTACGGGACTTAGTGGAGGACCTGACTTCATCTATGGGACTTAGTGGAGGACCTGATTTCATCTATGGGACTTAGTGGAGGACCCGACTTCATCTATGGGACTTAGTGGAGGACCTGACTTCATCTACGGGACTTAGTGGAGGACCTGACTTCATCTACGGGACTTAGTGTTGGGCCTGACTTCATCATGCCTGAGACAGCATGGAGGACCTGACTTCATCTACGGGACTTAGTGTAGGACCTGACTTCATCTACGGGACTTAGTGGAGGACCTGACTTCATCTAAGGGACTTAGTGGAGGACCTGACTTCATCATGCCTGAGACAGCATGGAGGACCTGACTTCATCTAAGGGACTTAGTGTTGGGCCTGACTTCATCATGCCTGAGACAGCATGGAGGACCTGACTTCATCTACGGGACTTAGTGTTGGGCCTGACTTCATCATGCCTGAGACAGCATGGAGGACCTGACTTCATCTACGGGACTTAGTGTAGGACCTGACTTCATCTACGGGACTTAGTGGAGGACCCGACTTCATCTACGGGACTTAGTGGAGGACCTGACTTCATCTACGGGACTTAGTGGAGGACCTGACTTCATCTACGGGACTTAGTGGAGGACCTGACTTCATCTACGGGACTTAGTGGAGGACCTGACTTCATCATGCCTGAGACAGCATGGAGGACCTGACTTCATCTATGGGACTTAGTGGAGGACCTGACTTCATCTATGGGACTTAGTGGAGGACCTGACTTCATCTACGGGACTTAGTGGAGGACCCGACTTCATCTACGGGACTTAGTGTTGGGCCCGACTTCATCTACGGGACTTAGTGGAGGACCTGACTTCATCTATGGGACTTAGTGGAGGACCTGATTTCATCTATGGGACTTAGTGGAGGACCCGACTTCATCTATGGGACTTAGTGGAGGACCTGACTTCATCTACGGGACTTAGTGGAGGACCTGACTTCATCTACGGGACTTAGTGTTGGGCCTGACTTCATCATGCCTGAGACAGCATGGAGGACCTGACTTCATCTACGGGACTTAGTGTAGGACCTGACTTCATCTACGGGACTTAGTGGAGGACCTGACTTCATCTAAGGGACTTAGTGGAGGACCTGACTTCATCATGCCTGAGACAGCATGGAGGACCTGACTTCATCTAAGGGACTTAGTGTTGGGCCTGACTTCATCATGCCTGAGACAGCATGGAGGACCTGACTTCATCTACGGGACTTAGTGTTGGGCCTGACTTCATCATGCCTGAGACAGCATGGAGGACCTGACTTCATCTACGGGACTTAGTGTTGGGCCTGACTTCATCATGCCTGAGACAGCATGGAGGACCTGACTTCATCTACGGGACTTAGTGTAGGACCTGACTTCATCTACGGGACTTAGTGGAGGACCTGACTTCATCTAAGGGACTTAGTGGAGGACCTGACTTCATCATGCCTGAGACAGCATGGAGGACCTGACTTCATCTAAGGGACTTAGTGTTGGGCCTGACTTCATCATGCCTGAGACAGCATGGAGGACCTGACTTCATCTACGGGACTTAGTGTTGGGCCCGACTTCATCTACGGGACTTAGTGGAGGACCTGACTTCATCTATGGGACTTAGTGGAGGACCTGATTTCATCTATGGGACTTAGTGGAGGACCCGACTTCATCTACGGGACTTAGTGGAGGACCTGACTTCATCTACGGGACTTAGTGTTGGGCCTGACTTCATCATGCCTGAGACAGCATGGAGGACCTGACTTCATCTACGGGACTTAGTGTAGGACCTGACTTCATCTACGGGACTTAGTGGAGGACCTGACTTCATCTAAGGGACTTAGTGGAGGACCTGACTTCATCATGCCTGAGACAGCATGGAGGACCTGACTTCATCTAAGGGACTTAGTGTTGGGCCTGACTTCATCATGCCTGAGACAGCATGGAGGACCTGACTTCATCTACGGGACTTAGTGTTGGGCCTGACTTCATCATGCCTGAGACAGCATGGAGGACCTGACTTCATCTACGGGACTTAGTGTAGGACCTGACTTCATCTACGGGACTTAGTGGAGGACCCGACTTCATCTACGGGACTTAGTGGAGGACCTGACTTCATCTACGGGACTTAGTGGAGGACCTGACTTCATCTACGGGACTTAGTGGAGGACCTGACTTCATCTACGGGACTTAGTGGAGGACCTGACTTCATCTACGGGACTTAGTGGAGGACCTGACTTCATCATGCCTGAGACAGCATGGAGGACCTGACTTCATCTATGGGACTTAGTGGAGGACCTGACTTCATCTATGGGACTTAGTGGAGGACCTGACTTCATCTACGGGACTTAGTGGAGGACCCGACTTCATCTACGGGACTTAGTGTTGGGCCCGACTTCATCTACGGGACTTAGTGGAGGACCTGACTTCATCTATGGGACTTAGTGGAGGACCTGATTTCATCTATGGGACTTAGTGGAGGACCCGACTTCATCTATGGGACTTAGTGGAGGACCTGACTTCATCTACGGGACTTAGTGGAGGACCTGACTTCATCTACGGGACTTAGTGTTGGGCCTGACTTCATCATGCCTGAGACAGCATGGAGGACCTGACTTCATCTACGGGACTTAGTGTAGGACCTGACTTCATCTACGGGACTTAGTGGAGGACCTGACTTCATCTAAGGGACTTAGTGGAGGACCTGACTTCATCATGCCTGAGACAGCATGGAGGACCTGACTTCATCTAAGGGACTTAGTGTTGGGCCTGACTTCATCATGCCTGAGACAGCATGGAGGACCTGACTTCATCTACGGGACTTAGTGTTGGGCCTGACTTCATCATGCCTGAGACAGCATGGAGGACCTGACTTCATCTACGGGACTTAGTGTTGGGCCTGACTTCATCATGCCTGAGACAGCATGGAGGACCTGACTTCATCTACGGGACTTAGTGTAGGACCTGACTTCATCTACGGGACTTAGTGGAGGACCCGACTTCATCATGCCTGAGACAGCATGGAGGACCTGACTTCATCTATGGGACTTAGTGGAGGACCTGACTTCATCATGCCTGAGACAGCATGGAGGACCTGACTTCATCTATGGGACTTAGTGTAGGACCTGACTTCATCTACGGGACTTAGTGGAGGACCTGACTTCATCTAAGGGACTTAGTGGAGGACCTGACTTCATCATGCCTGAGACAGCATGGAGGACCTGACTTCATCTACGGGACTTAGTGGAGGACCTGACTTCATCTACGGGACTTAGTGGAGGACCTGACTTCATCTACGGGACTTAGTGTACGACCTGACTTCATCTATGGGACTTAATGGAGGACCTGACTTCATCTACGGGACTTAGTGGAGGACCTGACTTCATCTACGGGACTTAGTGGAGGACCTGACTTCATCATGCCTGAGACAGCATGGAGGACCTGACTTCATCTACGGGACTTAGTGGAGGACCTGACTTCATCTATGGGACTTAGTGTAGGGCCCGACTTCATCTACGGGACTTAGTGGAGGACCTGACTTCATCTATGGGACTTAGAGTAGGGCCCGACTTCATCTACGGGACTTAGTGGAGGACCTGACTTCATCATGCCTGAGACAGCATGGAGGACCTGACTTCATCTACGGGACTTAGTGGAGGACCTGACTTCATCTACGGGACTTAGTGGAGGACCTGACTTCATCTACGGGACTTAGTGTAGGGCCCGACTTCATCTACGGGACTTAGTGTAGGACCTGACTTCATCTATGGGACTCAGTGGAGGACCTGACTTCATCTACGGGACTTAGTGGAGGACCTGACTTCATCTACGGGACATAGTGTTGGGCCCGACTTCATCTACGGGACTTAGTGGAGGACCTGACTTCATCTATGGGACTTAGTGGAGGACCTGACTTCATCTATGGGACTTAGTGGAGGACCCGACTTCATCTACGGGACTTAGTGGAGGACCTGACTTCATCTACGGGACTTAGTGGAGGACCTGACTTCATCTACGGGACTTAGTGGAGGACCTGACTTCATCTACGGGACTTAGTGGAGGACCTGACTTCATCTACGGGACTTAGTGGAGGACCTGACTTCATCTACGGGACTTAGTGGAGGACCTGACTTCATCATGCCTGAGACAGCATGGAGGACCTGACTTCATCTACGGGACTTAGTGGAGGACCTGACTTCATCTATGGGACTTAGTGGAGGACCCGACTTCATCTACGGGACTTAGTGGAGGACCTGACTTCATCTACAGGACTTAGTGGAGGACCTGACTTCATCTACGGGACTTAGTGGAGGACCTGACTTCATCTACGGGACTTAGTGGAGGACCTGACTTCATCTATGGGACTTAATGGAGGAACTGACTTCATCTATGGGACTTAGTGGAGGACCTGACTTCATCTGCGGGACTTAGTGTAGGGCCTGACTTCATCTACGGGACTTAATGGAGGAACTGACTTCATCTATGGGACTTAGTGTAGGGCCTGACTTCATCAACGGGACTTAGTGTAGGGCCTGACTTCATCTATGGGACTTAGTGTAGGACCTGACTTCATCTATGGGACTTAGTGTAGGGCCTGACTTCATCAACGGGACTTAGTGTAGGGCCTGACTTCATCTATGGGACTTAGTGGAGGACCTGACTTCATCTATGGGACTTAGTGGAGGACCTGACTTCATCTACGGGACTTAGTGTAGGGCCCGACTTCATCTACGGGACTTAGTGTAGGGCCTGACTTCATCTACGGGACTTAGTGTAGGGCCTGACTTCATCTACGGGACTTAGTGGAGGACCTGACTTCATCTACGGGACTTAGTGGAGGACCTGACTTCATCTACGGGACTTAGTGGAGGACCTGACTTCATCTATGGGACTTAGTGGAGGACCTGACTGCATCTATGGGACTTAGTGGAGGACCTGACTTCATCTATGGGACTTAATGGAGGAACTGACTTCATCTATGGGACTTAGTGGAGGACCTGACTTCATCTATGGGACTTAATGGAGGAACTGACTTCATCTATGGGACTTAGTGGAGGACCTGACTTCATCTGCGGGACTTAGTGTAGGGCCTGACTTCATCTACGGGACTTAATGGAGGAACTGACTTCATCTATGGGACTTAGTGTAGGGCCTGACTTCATCAACGGGACTTAGTGTAGGGCCTGACTTCATCTATGGGACTTAGTGTAGGACCTGACTTCATCTATGGGACTTAGTGTAGGGCCTGACTTCATCAACGGGACTTAGTGTAGGGCCTGACTTCATCTATGGGACTTAGTGGAGGACCTGACTTCATCTATGGGACTTAGTGGAGGACCTGACTTCATCTACGGGACTTAGTGTAGGGCCCGACTTCATCTACGGGACTTAGTGTAGGGCCTGACTTCATCTACGGGACTTAGGGTAGGGCCTGACTTCATCTACGGGACTTAGTGGAGGACCTGACTTCA
Source organism: Staurois parvus (assembly GCF_062004578.1). Classification (NCBI taxonomy): domain Eukaryota; kingdom Metazoa; phylum Chordata; class Amphibia; order Anura; family Ranidae; genus Staurois; species Staurois parvus. The sequence goes on from NW_028320828.1 coordinate 19,582, forward strand.
TCTACGGGACTTAGTGTAGGGCCCGACTTCATCTACGGGACTTAGTGTAGGGCCTGACTTCATCTACGGGACTTAGTGTAGGGCCTGACTTCATCTACGGGACTTAGTGGAGGACCTGACTTCATCTACGGGACTTAGTGGAGGACCTGACTTCATCTACGGGACTTAGTGTAGGACCTGACTTCATCTACGGGACTTAGTGTTGGGCCTGACTTCATCTATGGGACTTAGTGGAGGACCTGACTGCATCTATGAGACTTAGTGGAGGACCTGAATTCATCTACGGGACTTAGTGGAGGACCTGACTTCATCTGTGGGACTTAGTGGAGGACCTGAATTCATCTACGGGACTTAGTGGAGGACCTGACTTCATCTATGGGACTTAATGGAGGACCTGACTTCATCTATGGGACTTAGTGTAGGGCCTGACTTCATCTATGGGACTTAATGGAGGACCTGACTTCATCTACGGGACTTAGTGGAGGACCTGACTTCATCTATGGGACTTAGTGGAGGACCTGAATTCATCTACGGGACTTAGTGGAGGACCTGACTTCATCTATGGGACTTAATGGAGGACCTGACTTCATCTATGGGACTTAGTGTAGGGCCTGACTTCATCTACGGGACTTAATGGAGGACCTGACTTCATCTATGGGACTTAGTGGAGGGCCCGACTTCATCTATGGGACTTAGTGTTGGACCTGACTTCATCTACGGGACTTAATGGAGGACCTGACTTCATCTATGGGACTTAGTGGAGGGCCCGACTTCATCTATGGGACTTAGTGTTGGACCTGACTTCATCTATGGGACTTAGTGGAGGACCTGACTTCATCTACGGGACTTAGTGTAGGGCCCGACTTCATCTATGGGACTTAGTGGAGGACCTGACTTCATCTATGGGACTTAGTGGAGGACCCGACTTCATCTATGGGACTTAGTGGAGGAACTGACTTCATCTATGGGACTTAGTGTTGGACCCGACTTCATCTATGGGACTTAGTGGAGGACCCGACTTCATCTATGGGACTTAGTGGAGGACCTGACTTCATCTATGGGACTTAGTGGAGGACCCGACTTCATCTATGGGACTTAGTGGGGGACCCGACTTCATCTATGGGACTTAGTGTAGGGCCCGACTTCATCTATGGGACTTAGTGTAGGGCCTGACTTCATCTACGGGACTTAGTGGAGGACCTGACTTCATCTACGGGACTTAGTGGAGGACCTGACTTCATCTACGGGACTTAGTGGAGGACCTGACTTCATCTACGGGACTTAGTGGAGGACCTGACTTCATCTACGGGACTTAGTGGAGGACCTGACTTCATCTACGGGACTTAGTGGAGGACCTGACTTCATCTACGGGACTTAGTGGAGGACCTGACTTCATCTACGGGACTTAGTGGATGACCTGACTTCATCTATGGGACTTAGTGTAGGGCCTGACTTCATCTATGGGACTTAGTGGAGGACCTGACTTCATCTACGGGACTTAGTGGAGGACCTGACTTCATGTGTTACCCATCCTTTGGGCCATATAGTCTATCAGTTCGGAGTGGGATGACCCTATTACCATCACTGGTAGAATTCTTTCATCCTGAACCTCCAAGGAGAGGACTGATGTTGGATGAGAAGACCCGGCTCACCATCGGCATTCCAAGTCATCCCAAAGGTGTACAGTAGGTTGAGGTCGGGGTTCTGTTCAGGACACTGGAGTTCCTCCACACCAGACTGGTCATCCATGTCCTTATGCATCACTCTGCCAATACACCTGCCTGGGAACACCCACTCCTCCAGACTGACGTCCACCTGTCAAGGCATTATGATATTTGCATAACTCCTCCCACTGCTTGCATCCAGTCTAAAGGCTCTTGAGAGGAGTACTGAGGCAGGGAGCTGGGATGTTTTCAGTAAGCTATGTACAGCCCCCTACTGGCCCCTCCTACCATCCATGATCTGCCTGCAATGCATAGAGAAGCAAAGAGACCCAGTGATGACATTAATGGGTCTAACATAATGCAATGAAAATGGAAAGATTGTATTTAATAATATCATTAGTGAGCGTCAGAGACATGCTCCTCCTGGAGCCAGCAATGGGGCCTGAAGGACCTCCGACATCTCCTTCACTTTCCTGATTTGTATATTGATTCAGAAATGTCAACATGACAGCCAGGAAACCTTGGACCACCATAGAGACGGAGCAGTGGGGGGTGACACCATCACTTGTATCACTTTGTGGTCATTTACTAAAACTGGAGAGTGCGAAATCTGCTGCAGCTGTACATGGCAGCCAATCAGCTTCCAGCTTTTATTGTCAAAGATTCATGGAACAAGCTGAAGTCAGAAGCTGATTGGCTGCCCTGCACAGCTGCACAAGATTCTGAGCGCTCCAGTTTTAGTAAATCGGCTCCATGACATCGCTTTATATCAATTTATATTGCCTGTAACTCTTTGTATCTCTTTGTATCATTTTGTAACATTTTGTATCATTTTGAATCTTTGTAACATTTTGTGTCTCTTTGTATCAATTTTTTTGTCTCTTTGTGTCATGTTGTGTTTATTTGTATCATTTTGTATCATTTTTGTCTTTGTATAATTTTTGTCTCTTTGTATCAATTTGTGTCTCTTTGTATCATTTTGTGGCTCTTTGTATCATTTTTGTCTCTTTGTATAATTTTGTATCTCTTTGTATCATTTTGTGTCTCTTTGTATCATTTTTGTCTCTTTGTATCATTTTGTATCTCTTTGTATCATTTTGTATCTCTTTGTATCATTTTTGTCTCTTTGTATCGTTTTGTGTCTCTTTGTATCATTTTGTGTCTCTTTGTATCATTTTGTGTCTCTTTGTATCATTTTGTATCATTTTTTGTCTCTTTGTATCATTTTGTATCTCTTTGTATCATTTTGTATCATTTTTGTCTCTTTGTATCGTTTTGTGTCTCTTTGTATCATTTTGTGTCTCTTTGTATCATTTTGTATCATTTTTTGTCTCTTTGTATCATTTTGTGGCTCTTTGAATCATTTTGTATCATGTTTGTCTCTTTGTATCATTTTGTGGCTCTTTGTATCATTTTTGTCCTTTGTATCATTTTGTGTCTCTTTGTATCATTTTGTATCATTTTTGTCCTTTGTATCATTTTGTGTCTCTTTGTCTCTTTGTATCATTTTGTGTCTCTTTGTATCATTTTGTATCATTTTTGTCTCTTTGTATCAATTTGTGGCTCTTTGTATCATTTTGTGGCTCTTTGTATCATTGTGTATGATTTTTGTCTCTTTGTATAATTTTTGTCTCTTTGTATCAATTTGTGGCTCTTTGTATCATTTTGTATAATTTTGTTTCTCTTTGTATCATTTTTGTCTCTTTGTAGCAATTTGTGGCTCTTTGTATCATTTTGTATCGTTTTTGTCTCTTTGTATCATTTTGTGTCTCTTTGTATCATTTTTGTCTCTTTGTATCGTTTTGTGTCTCTTTGTATCATTTTGTATCATTTTGTGTCTCTTTGTATCATTTTTGTCTCTTTGTATCATTTTTTTCTATTTGTATCATTTTGTGTATCTTTGTATCATTTTTTGTCTCTTTGTATCATGTTTGTCTCTTTGTATCATTTTGTGGCTCTTTGTATCATTTTGTATCTCTTTGTGGCTCTTTGTATCATTTTTGTCTCTTTGTATCTCTTTGCATCATTTTTGTCTCTTTGTATCAATTTGTGGCTCTTTGTATCATTTTTGTCTCTTTGTATCATTTTGTGTCTCTTTGTATCATTTTTGTCTCTTTGTATCGTTTTGTGTCTCTTTGTATCGTTTTGTGTCTCTTTGTATCATTTTTGTCTCTTTGTATCATTTGTGTCTCTTTGTATCATTTTGTATCGTTTTGTGTCTCTTTGCATCGCTAGTTTAGATGAGAATTCGAAGTATGGGGCTCCTCTCCTCCCTGTTTGGCTCTCTGACGTATAGAGGAAGACATACAGACTTTCTCCTCCTATGGGGTGGAAGGAACTCCATCATTCTGTTGCACCATGGACCCGGCGTGTTGCGGCCTGTATGGCGGGGGCGGGGCCGCCGATAGCAGAGCGCTGCGTGCGGTGATGAATCTGGTGCAGAAGTGGAAGTCTGTGGGAAGGTTTGCCTCAGGACAACTACAAGTCATAAAAGATGGATGAATCTGCTGTGCAGAAGCTCCTTCCTCAGCAAAGTTGAGGCAATAAATGATTAATGCCAGAAATCCCCAAATAGGTGTTAATTATACAAAATAACTTTCTTCCACTTGCCATCTGTCCCGAACCGCCAAGATTCATCTGCCATCTTGACTCATTTATTGCCTGGACCCCGGCACATAACCTTTTGCTGGTTGTGGGGCCCGTCACCACCCTCTGTGGCCCCTGCAGGCCTCAGTCTGTCGGTAGACAGTTTTTTAGGAAGAGACTTTTCGGTGCTGGCCCATCCGTCACCGCCGTTCCCTTCGGCTGGAGAAGCCACGTTTTATTTTTGTCTTTTTTCCCCCTAAGCAGAATGAGAACGTCGGGCTCCTTCTCTGCTTGCTGAGCACTAATTAGATTGTAATAACCGGGACGTCTAATCGCACTCCGGGCCCCGCAAGGCACAGGACAGGGACACACAATGTGCTTGTTTTCAGCAATGTCCTGTTATAAGAGATCTGCGTCTGGATACATTACGGGGGAAGGGTGTAAAAACCTGATAATAAAGTATTTATATGGCTATTTTCCTGCCCTCATCAAATGGAACCTCTGTGGGCAAAAAAACAATCAACTTCTTATGTTGTTAGACCAGAATCTGGACGTGGTCACCTGACCCCTAATGTTAGAGCAGATCTCCGGGATAAGGAAACTGTTGCTGTGTTTCGTCTCGTGGTTTCGAGATAAGGAGTAATACCTGATTCCTGGCTCCGGCAAGCTCCCCCCTTCCATGTGACTGGTCCAGCAGTGTGGCCTCTCTGAAGTGCTCTCAGCCATGGTCGCATGTCCTCCTCCTCCACATACCATGCAGGATTAATAATACTGAACTGTACAGTCTGTGATGAGGGTAATACCACTTATACCTGGTGATCCTCCATCATACAAAGACATGGAGACAACTGGGCTCTTCCAGCCTTGTGGTAACAGTTTGGTGAAGACCCTTTTCTGTCCCCCCATGACTGTCCTCTGTGTACAAAGCCAGCTCCATAAAGACATGGATGACCAGTTTGGTGAAGACCCTTTTCTGTCCCCCCATGACTGTCCCCCATGTACAAAGCCAGCTCCATAAAGACATGGATGACCAGTTTGGTGAAGACCCTTTTCTGTCCCCCCATGACTGTCCCCCGTGTACAAAGCCAGCTCCATAAAGACATGGATGCCCAGTTTGGTGAAGACCCTTTTCTGTCCCCCCATGACTGTCCCCCGTGTACAAAGCCAGCTCCATAAAGACATGGATGACCAGTTTGGTGAAGACCCTTTTCTGTCCCCCCATGACTGTCCCCCGTGTACAAAGCCAGCTCCATAAAGACATGGATGACCAGTTTGGTGAAGACCCTTTTCTGTCCCCCCATGACTGTCCCCCATGTACAAAGCCAGCTCCATAAAGACATGGATGACCAGTTTGGTGAAGACCCTTTTCTGTTCCCCCATGACTGTCCCCGGTGTACAAAGCCAGCTCCATAAAGACATGGATGACCAGTTTGGTGAAGACCCTTTTCTGTCCCCCCATGACTGTCCCCCGTGTACAAAGCCAGCTCCGTAAAGACATGGATGACCAGTTTGGTGAAGACCCTTTTCTGTCCCCCATGACTGTCCCCCTGTGTACAAAGCCAGCTCCATAAAGACATGGAGGACCAGTTTGGTGAAGACCCTTTTCTGTCCCCCATGACTGTCCCCCTGTGTACAAAGCCAGCTCCATAAAGACATGGAGGACCAGTTTGGTGAAGACCCTTTTCTGTTCCCCCATGACTGTCCCCCATGTACAAAGCCGGCTCCATAAAGACATGGAGGACCAGTTTGGGGTGGAGGAACTCCAGTGTCCTGTACAGAGCCCCAACCTCAACCTACAGAACACCTTTGGGGTGAATTGGAACACCGGTGACATTTGTCATTGGAAGAGCTCACTGACTCTGCTTTGGTGGATTACATGCAAACAGAAATGGCCTCCAGTGGGTGCCGAGGAGCATCATTCAGAGCTGAGACCAAACCAACTATAAAGATTCCCAACATACCCAATGCCCTCGGGGGGGACATGCCCCCTCCCTTCATCAGACAAATATATAAAACTATAAATAAAATTAATAAATACAAAAAGGAAAAAAAGACAAATACAATGTTTAGAATTTTCTATTTTTCTAATTCTTATTTTTTATTTCTCTCTTACTTTTTTATTTACATTTCTTGTTTTTGCATTTGCCTTTCAGCCCTGATGGGGGGGGGGGCTGACCCTGAGGGGAGGGGGCAACTCTATATTAATGGCCATGGGGGAGGGTACAACTCTTTATCAATGGCCATGGGGGAGGGTACAACTCTTTATTAATGGCCATGGGGGAGGGTACAACTCTTTATTAATGGCCATGGGGGAGGGTACAACTCTTTATTAATGGCCAAGAGGGGAGGGGGAGGGTACAGCTCTTTATTAATGGCCATGGGGGAGGGGGCAGCTCCATATTAATGGCCATGGGGGAGGGTACAACTCTATAATAATGGCCATGAGGGGAGGGGGAGGGTACAACTCTATAATAATGGCCATGAGGGGAGGGGGAGGGTACAGCTCTTTATTAATGGCCATGGGGGAGGGGGCAGCTCCATATTAATGGCCATGGGGGAGGGGGCAGCTCCATATTAATGGCCATGGGGGAGGGGGCAGCTCCATATTAATGGCCATGGGGGAGGGGGCAGCTCCATATTAATGGTCACGGTCCTGGAATGGGTCGCTCTCAGGATCCTACAGATGCTGGGAGTTGACAAACCGTTATCCATAGAGTGTAGAAGAAGGGGGCAGACTAAGCCCCCCCAGCCCCCCCAGCCCCCCCCCCCACCCCACCCCACCCCACCCCCTTCTCCACCTGCCACCTCGCCCGCTTCCCGCTCCGTTCCCGGTTCCTGTTTTTCCTTTTGTATAATTTCCTATAAATGGTAACAAATCCGACAAACACTTCGGCGGTGAAATTCATTGTTTTCGGCGAATGTGCGCCTGCAAGGCCGCTGATCTGGTGACGCCATCCATTGATGGGAATTGGCGATGGGACGCGGTGAAGGACGAGGAACAAAACGTTCGTTCTGCTGCAAGACGTCAATTATCCAAAAATAAAAAAATGAATAAAGAGAAATGGAGGTTTTGTGTCGTTTGATAACATTTCTATTCAGAAGGTGAAGAAATATTCAGGGACCTTTCTATAAACAGGCGTGGAGGGAACAGATTGTGCGTCTCAGAGGAACGCAATGAAATCTGCGATTAGACGTGTCGGGGGACATTCGCCGCACCTTCCGAGTATTCATCGCACGTTGGCTCGTCCTATTGGCCGCGTTTCATATATGAAGGCCGAAGCCTGTCCGGTGTCCGGTGTCACGTCATGTCATGGCGGACGCAGTCTGCTCCTTTTTCAGACTCTATTTCCTTTTGTTCCCCACTTCCTGTCCTAGGGTGACAACACTCACCGTCTGTATCTATAGAGCAGCAGTGTTGTCACCCTTGGACATGGCTCTCTCTGTTCATTCCATAGCAAAGGAGGAGGTGTTCTGTAGTCCACAGAAAGAACCAGGAAGGACTGATGACACTTGCTTGAGATTTCAGGTCAGCACACAGGAAGTGATCAGCTCACTGGATTTCTGGCAGGATTGACACAAATATAACACGACACTTCCAATGGCACCATTACCACGGGAGGAGACAAGTCCACCATTTGGGTTCCCTCAGTCCTCTCCATCCCCATAGCAATGGCCATTTCCGGGACACGGAACTTCAAGCAACATATACCCCAAGCTGTATATACTTCAATCACTGTGCAGCCAGACAGCTCTGGACCCCCTGCACTCCTGGACCCCCTGCACTCCTGGACCCCCTGCACTCCTGGACCTCCTGCACTCCTGGACCCCCTGCACTCCTGGACCCCCTGCACTCCTGGACCTCCTGCACTCCTGGACCCCCTGCACTCCTGGACCCCCTGCACTCCTGGACCCCCTGCACTCCTGGACCTCCAGCACTCCTGGACCTCCTGCACTCCTGGACCCCCTGCACTCCTGGACCCCCTGCACTCCTGGACCTCCTGCACTCCTGGACCCCCTGCACTCCTGGACCTCCTGCACTCCTGGACCCCCTGCACTCCTGGACCCCCTGCACTCCTGGACCTCCTGCACTCCTGGACCCCCTGCACTCCTGGACCCCCTGCACTCCTGGACCCCCTCCACTCCTGGACCTCCAGCACTCCTGGACCTCCTGCACTCCTTGACCCCCTGCACTCCTGGACCCCCTGCACTCCTGGACCCCCTGCAATCCTGGACCCCCTACATTCCTTGACCCCCTACATTCCTTGACCCCTGCACTCCTGGACCCCCTGCACTCATGGACCCCCTGCACTTCTGGACCCCCTGCACTCCTGGACCCCCTGCACTCCTGGACCCCCTGCAATCCTGGACCCCCTACACTCCTTGACCCCCTGCAATCCTGGACCCCCTGCACTCCTTGACCTCCTGCACTCCTGGACTCCCTACACTCCTTGACCCCCTGCACTCCTGAGCCCCCTGCACTCCTGGACCTCCTGCACTGCTAAGCCGCCCGCACTCTTGAGCCCCCTGCACTCCTGGACCTCCTGCACTGCTGAGCCGCCCGCACTCCTGGACCCCCTGCACTCCTGGACCCCCTGCACTCATGGACCTCCTGCACTCATGGACCTCCTGCACTCCTGGTCCCCCTGCACTCCTGGACCCCCTGCACTCCTGGTTCCCCTGCACTCCTGGACCCCCTGCACTCCTGGACCCCCTGCACTCCTGGTCCCCCTTCAGTCTTGGACCCCCTGCATTTCTGAGCCCCCTGCACTCCTGGACCTCCTGCACTCCTGAGCCCCCTGTACTCCTGGACCCCCTGCACTCATAGACCCCCTGCACTCATAGACCCCCTGCACTCCTGGACCCCCTGCACTCCTGGTCCCCCTGCACTCCTGGACCCCCTGCACTCATGGACCTCCTGCATTCCTGGTCCCCATGCACTCCTGGACCCCCTGCACTCCTGGTCCCCCTTCAGTCCTGGACCCCCTGCACTCCTGAGCCCCCTGCACTCCTGGACCTCCTGCACTCCTGAGCCCCCTGTACTCCTGGACCCCCTGCACCCCTGGACCCCCTGCACTCATAGACCCCCTGCACTCCTGGACCCCCTGCACTCATGGACCCCCTGCACTCATGGACCTCCTGCACTCCTGGTCCCCATGCACTCCTGGACCCCCTGCACTCCTGAGCCCCCTGCACTCTTGGACCCCCTGCACTCCTGGCCCCCTGCACTTTTAGACCTCCTGAACTCCTGGACCCCCTGCACTCCTGAGCCCCCTGCACTCTTGGACCCCCTGCACTCCTGGCCCCCTGCACTTTTAGACCTCCTAAACTCCTGGACCCCCTGCACTCCTGAGCCCCCTGCACTCCTGGACCTCCTGCACTCCTGTACCCCCTGCACTCCTAGACCTTCTACACTTCTGGACACCCTGCACTCCTTAGCCCACTGCACTCCTGAACCTCCTAGGCTGCTTGACCCCCTGCACTCCTCAGCACCCTGCAATCCTGGACCTCCTGCACTACCCAGCACCCTACACTCCTCAGCCCTCTAGGTTGCTGATCCCCCTGCACTCCTAAGCCCCCTGTGCTCCAGGACCCTCTAAACTCCTGGACCCCCTGCACTCCTGCGCCCTCTAGGCTGTTGGACCCACTGCACTCCTGGACCCCCTGCACTTCTGAGCCATCTGGGTTGCTTGTCCCCCTGCACTACTGAGCCCCCTACACTCCTAGATAATATAAAACAAAGTGAGCGCTACTAATAAAATGGCAAGTAAGCAGCTAGAAGCACTGAAGATGATCACAACCACCTCTGATATAAATAAAATGAGTAAAGCGCAGCGCTATATAACATGATATAAAATTCTACAAAATTCGATCTAAAATGTTCGATCAAAAATGTTCATAAAATTCTGCGATCGATTTATGAATATGGTGAACACAGCTAATAGCAGATCCGGACAATTGCAGAAATGCGCAATCACCGACCGCGCATAGGAAATGCACTCCTGGATCCGCTGCACTCCTTAGACCGCTGCACTCCTTAGCCAACTGCACTCCTGAACCCCCCTGCACTCCTGAACCCCCCTGCACTCCTTAGCCAACTGCACTCCTGAACCCCCCTGCACTCCTGAACCCCCCTGCACTCCTTAGCCAACTGCACTCCTGAACCCCCCTGCACTCCTTAGCCAACTGCACTCCTGAACCCCCCTGCACTCCTTAGCCAACTGCACTCCTTAGCCAACTGCACTCCTTAGCCAACTGCACTCCTTAGCCAACTGCACTCCTGAACCCCAGCACTCCAGAGCCTACAACCTTCCTGGACCGCTTGCACTCCTGAGGCCACTACACTCCTGAGCCCCCTTGACTGCTGGACCCCCTACACTCCTTAGCCTCCTGCAGTCTTGAGGCCACTACACTCCTGAGCCCCCTTGACTGCTGGACCCCCTACACTCCTTAGCCTCCTGCAATCCTGAGGCCACTGGGCTCCTGGGCCCCATGACAGTGACGTGGTCAGTAGCTCCATCCTTGGTGATCTGACAATGTATGACTGATAATTGCAGGTTTATCGGTAACAAGACTGGAACAATGTCTATTCCTCCTTCCTTCACTGACAGGAACACAAGTACTATAAACAGCCCTTCCCAGATGGTAGGGCCAAACAATAACATTTTAGGGGCCACACCTAAGGTTCTCCGCACTGCATTGCACGTCACCCATCCCTCTGACATTCTCCAGAATGTGAACTCCTCTGGTGATCCCTCTTGAACTGTTGCAGATGGTCAGGTGGTGGGGCCGTACACCGAGGCCGACCTCTGACCTCCGAGGCCGATGACTGATAACGGGAGACACCGGAAACCTTCGGAGAAATGAAATAAAAGTGAGCCGTGAGCTCTTCATGTAGATGGAGATGTGCTAATAGGCTCGGCCTTGTCTCCCCTCACAAATGCATTTCCATTAGGTTAGCTTAGATTTGTGTCTGGGAAGCAGAACATATCAATTTACTGCCAGACCCGCGAGCGCGGCAGTTAGTAAAGTGCCACTTAGACCGCAGAGCCATCCCCTTCAGGTGCTGCACATCTTCCCCTCCCCCTCCAGATCCAGAAGATCCAGAAATTAGTGTCCAAGCCATAGGCTTCAGCCTTCCCCACCCCCCTTTATGCTGCCATTTCTTCTACTATTTATTTATCTCAGGCCCTGGACAAGGGGTGGGCAGGAGGGGATGCTGCCCTGGGCACAGTGGGGATTTTAGGGGGTTCCATGAGACCAACTACTACTAGACACAACATGATTTGGATTCATGAGACCAACTACTACTAGATACACCATGACCTGGATCCATGAGACCAACTACTACTAGACACACCATGACCTGGATCCATGAAACCAACTACTACTAGATACACCATGATCTGGATTCATGAGACCAACTACTACTACATACACCATGACCTGGATCCATGAGACCAACTACTACTAGATACACCATGACCTGGATCCATGAGAACAACTACTACTAGGTACACCATGACCTGGATCCATGAGACCAACTACTACTAGGTACACCATGACCTGGATCCATGAGACCAACTACTACTAGGTACACCATGACCTGGATCCATGAGACCAACTACTACTAGGTACACCATGACCTGGATCCATGAGACCAACTACTACTAGACACACCATGACCTGGATCCATGAGACCAACTACTACTAGGTACACCATGACCTGGATCCATGAGACCAACTACTACTAGATACACCATGACCTGGATCCATGAGACCAACTACTATTAGATACACCATGACCTGGATCCATGAGACCAACTACTACTAGATACACCATGACCTGGATCCATGAGACCAACTACTACTAGACACACCATGACCTGGATCCATGAGACCAACTACTACTAGATATACCATGACCCGGATCCATGAGACCAACTACTACTAGATACACCATGACCTGGATACATGAGACCAACTACTACTAGATACACCATGACCTGGATACATGAGACCAACTACTACTAGATACACCATGACCTGGATCCATGAGATCAACTTCTACTAGATACACCATGACCCGGATACATGAAACCAACTACTACTAGATACACCATGACCTGGATCCATGAGACCAACTACTACTAGATACACTATGACCTGGATCCATGAGACCAACTATTACTAGATACACTATGACCTGGATCCATGAGACCAACTACTACTAGATACACCATGACCTGGATCCATGAGACCAACTATTACTAGATACACCATGACCTGGATCCATGAGATCAACTACTACTAGATACACCATGACCTGGATCCATGAGACCAACTACTACTAGATACACCATGATCTGGATCCATGAAACCAACTACTACTAGATACACCAGGACCTGGATCCATGAGACCAACTACTACTAGATACACCATGACCTGGATCCATGAGACCAACTACTACTAGATACACCATGACCTGGATCCATGAGACCAACTACTACTAGATACACCATGACCTGGATCCATGAAACCAACTACTACTAGATACAACATCTCCGCTGGAGTCCCCAATTATTTTTTTGAAGTAATGAAGAATCAACTGAGCCAAGAGCCAAACCATCGTTCTTGGTGTTCAGTACCTGGGTGGTGTTAGGAGTTGTGTAGAGGATATCTTCTCATAGGACCAGAATGTGGAATGTTCCATGGGAGCACAGGAACATAGAATTGAAGTTCTATGTTGAGTAAATCCTGACCATGTTTCTTGGTGGGGTTGCCAGCTACCCTTACATTACAGACAACCCCCGACAGGTTAGCTGAGGCCGTCCCTAAAGTTGTGAAAAAAGTATCAATCTTTATCTGGGTATCAGCCAATCACAGAGATGAGATCACCAACACAGCCTTATATATCTATAACTTATTTTCCATGTGGTGGGATGTTCTCTGATGGCCAGGGACCATTTGGAAACTCGAGCACTGCCTGAGGGCCCGGGGTCAGTAGGGGGCCCCATGAGTTGTCAGTCCGCCCCTGCTGATGGCCATGCCCATGGCAGCCCTCCCATGCAGAGCTCTGTTCCTATACCATGGGAAAGTATCCAAATAATATGAAATAAAACATTGAAGTGGGTGTAACAAATCCCTATAAAAGGCGTCATAAAAACCTGATCCCAGTCATTTATAAACGCATTTTTCACATTTTTGACTGTAAGCTGATTTCATTAACAAATATGGGCGGAGTAATCATTATAAACAACGTATCAAATAGAAGATTTGAGGTTCCTAAGAATAATGTGAAGAATATGCAGAACGAGGATCGAGTTCTAATCAAGTGAAAGCGATATTAAACCCAAACCGCAGCATTTCTTATATTGCAGAGTATCAGTCATTAGATGTGACGGCTGCATTCCTTTTCTTTTTTTAGTCTTTCTTTCCGTTATTTTCATCTGGTGATCTTACCTGCAATTCTATATTTTTTGTTTTTGAAAGAACAAGGTCTCTTTCAGGTGTTGCAAATACAGGTTTGGGACAAACCATCTCCAACTGACAGGGGTACTTACAACGATCAGCTTTATTTATTGATGTAAAATCTTTAATCCCAAAACGATAAAACTGTTCCTGTAACTGATTATAAAGTGTGAGCCGGAGTCTGGCTTCGCTGTGTTAGTGTATCTAAATCTGCTAGTCCATCTAACACTCCACTCCCCCCAGACTGACAATGCTGCTGTACAACGGTGCCCCTTGTGCTCCTTCCTCCAGAGTGGGGGCGCTCTAATACAGGCCAGATCACCGGGTGACAACAGACGGGAGAAAGCCTTAAAAAAGAAAACGAATGCAGCCGCCACATCTAATGACTGATAAGATGCAATATAGGACATCCGTGGTTTTGGATTTACTGCCGCTTTATGAATACATAATGAAGTGATTGGATGTAGTCTGAGCGTCGGGCTCCGGGGGTCCCTGGTCATGAAGGGGTACAGTCATCTGGCTTTTTGGGGTATCAAGGCATTTCCTCATTTCCGTCTCATTTCCATATCCCCTGTGTAGCCGATTCCATAGACGGACGGATCCCGAACCTGAACTCCGCCCCACAAGAAACTTTGATGACAACGATCGTTAGAAAAGATAATCAAAATCTTTAATTAATACATTCTCTGACAATATCACAGGGCAGTCTGGGGGAGGGGAGTCTCACGAGGTTGGCACGTAAGCAGAAAATACTCATTACAAACAGTAGAAAACATACATGCTTTTTTTTTTTGTCACATCTGAGTCCACGTAGTGGCCTTCACTGACCCAGCTCAGATGAGATCCCTCAGGGGCGGGCTTAAACGGTGGCTGCCTCAACCCACTTCCTGTGCGCGGAACCCCAACGGCCACGGGCAAATGAAGAGAAATCAAACACAAACAGCAGAATCCTCCGACAGAAAAAAAGAAATAATGCAGAGAAAGAGAGAACATGCATTCGGAAACAGGAGACCGCCTGGCGCCAGCCAATCACGTACCAGATCCTGCCAGCCAATGGCGCTCAGGGACGGTCTGCATTTATCACACAGTTTTTGGTCTTTTTTTCTTCATCAAAAAAAACCTTGTTGTTCAATAATGAATAAAGGAAGTAAAAACAACGAAGGGAACGAGGAAAACACCAAATGAAATGAAAGAATAATGACCAACCAAAAAACAAAGACAAGGCCGAGCGCTCTGGTCAGTGAATCGTACGGGAGATGCGTGTCAACATGGAAGCCAAGTGCTCGTTGATGGGGAGAGGAGGCATCCAATGGAAATGGACTCCCCAGGCGGTGAAAGAAAAGCGGGACATGAAAGGAAGAGGTGGGGGAGGGGGGATTTTGTATGCAAAAAGTTCTCAGAAACTGTACAGAAAGATTTGAGTCTGATGGTCCCCAAAAAAAGATGACGGGAGAGCCCTGGTAAACTCCCGCTCACAAACTCGCTTGACGCGGGGCTGGGCGCTCATCCTTTGGTCCTGGCTGAGCCGAGAACAGTTCAGATGGCTTGGATGAAGCAGCTATCCCCCAATCCTCAAGGGCCGTGCACCTTCATGTCCCAGTAAGCCCCTCTCCTCTCATGATTGGCCGCTGTAGGAGGGGCACAGGGTGGAGGGGGAGCAAGCCGCACCACACAACGCAAGAGTGAAAATGGAGCTGCTCCTACTGACGTTCATGAGCAGGCCGTCTAGATCACCAAGTTGTTGTAGCTGACGTATTTCTTCTTCGTTGCTGGACCTGGAGGAGGAGAAGAATCCAGAATTTAGAGGTCAAAACAGAACAAAGCACAAAAAGTTCACAAATTCTGACTTTTGTTGCCCTGAGTGGGTCAACGCATTCTGCGCCACTTACTCCTGACCCCAACCTCTGCCTCATCTACTACTGACCCCTGCATTACTTACTCCTGACCATGGACCTCTGCCTCATCTACTACTGACTCCTGCATTACTTACTCCTGAGCCCAACCTCTGCTTCCTCTACTACTGACCCCTGACCTCTGCCTCATCTACTACTGACCCCTGCATTACTTACTCCTGACCCCGACCTCTGCCTCATCTACTACTGACCCCTGCATTACTTACTCCTGACCCCGACCTCTGCCTCATCTACTACTGACCCCTGACCTCTGCCTCATCTACTACTGACCCCTGCATTACTTACTCCTGACCATGGACCTCTGCCTTATCTACTACTGACCCCTGCATTACTTCTGACCTCTGCGTTAAATGTCATCCTGTATATTGCATCTTGTATATTGTATGGATGGAGATGGGTGGAGATGGGTGGAGATGGACGAAGATGGATGGAGATGGGTGGAGATGTATGGAGATGGAAGGAGTTGGATGGAGATGGGTGGAGATGGACGGAGATGGGTGGAGATGGACGGAGATGGGTGGAGATGGACGGAGATGGGTGGAGATGGGTGGAGATGGGTGCAGATGTATGGAGATGGAAGGAGTTGGATGGAGATGGGTGGAGATGGACAGAGATGGGTGGAGATGGACGGAGATGGGTGGAGATGGACGAAGATGGACGAAGATGGATGGAGATGGGTGGAGATGGACGGAGATGGGTGGAGATGTATGGAGATGGAAGGAGTTGGATGAAGATGGGTGGAGATGGATGGAGATAGACGGAGATGGGTGGAGATGGATGGAGATGGGTGGAGATGGACGGAGATGGATGGAGATGGGTGGAGATGGACGGTGATGGGTGGAGATGGATGGAGATGGGTGGAGATGGAAGGAGTTGGATGGAGATGGGTGGAGATGGATGGAGATGGACAGAGATGGACGGAGATGGGTGGAGATGGAAGGAGTTGGATGGAGATGGGTGGAGATGGGTGGAGATGGATAGGGATGGACGGAGATGGGTGGAGATGGACGGAGATGGATGGAGATGGGTGGAGATGGAAGGAGTTGGACGGAGATGGATGGAGATGGGTGGAGATGGACGGTGATGGGTGGAGATGGATGGAGATGGGTGGAGATGGAAGGAGTTGGATGGAGATGGGTGGAGATGGATGGAGATGGATGGAGATGGACAGAGATGGACGGAGATGGGTGGAGATGGAAGGAGTTGGATGGAGATGGGTGGAGATGGATAGGGATGGACGGAGATGGGTGGAGATGGACGGAGATGGGTGGAGATGGATGGAGATGGGTGGAGATGGGTGGAGATGGATGGAGATGGGTGCAGATGGGTGGAGATGAATGGAGATGGACGGAGATGGGTGGAGATGAATGGAGATGGACGGAGATGGGTGGAGATGGATGCCATTGTATGTGAAAGCTTGGATTTATATGTCAGATCAAAGGAAGGGACATTTGGCTCGATCACACTATTCCATCAGCGCAAGTCTCTTGGCTTCGCTCTAAATGTCTTGCTGAGCCACCTCCCTGCCAATGTCCATGACCTGCTTGTGTTGAAGGGTTAAGGTTGGTGTCTTGGGACATTGAGGTTCAATCACTCTGAATGAGCTCCTGAATGCAGCACACGTTAATGACTGGAAAAAGTGTGTTAAAGGACGGTCTCTGGAACTCAGAGGAGATGGGTGAACCAAGCCTTGGTGGTGGCCCTCATCGGGAACCTGAATGCAGTGTGTCCTCTGCCCATGTCTGGCACATCAGAGGTTACGTTTGACTGCGGGAAGAACAGCAGAAGCACGGCGCAGACATAATAAAACCACTTCTGAGGATATTAATGGCTCAGGACATAAATCCGGCTCTAAGTTTGTGATGCAGTGGAGGATTTGCAGACTGAACTCTCGATTGTCATAAAACACTCCGAATTATAAAGGAAGTGCGCTCAGTCTGATCACCGCAAAGGAGAAGGAAAATGGCAGCAGAGTCATGACAATGACCTTCATCTAAGTCACCGGAGTGTAATGGAGGTGGAACGGAACCAAACCAATGACGAGATGAACGCCCCCTCCCCCCTCATCTTCATGGGAGGCTCTACACCTCCAGGTATTCATATCCAGCAGTGTGAACGACAGTGTTCATTATGACGTCGACTTAGTGTTAGTCATAGTCTTTTCACTAAAATGTAATTTTAGTTTTAGGCGGATTTTATTCTTATGAGCTGTTTTAGTCATATTTTAAAATTTTAGTCAACTAAAATCGAATGAATTTGGTTAAATTGCAATGCATTATTTAAGCATTTTTCTAAAATTTTCAAATTCATTATATACTCCTGGAATAAAAACCTAATATGATGTTATTATTTATGGTATTAAGGTTCAAACATGCACTACAGACACAGATTTAGACTGCAAGTGGGGAACGGGGAAGTGAATGGGTGAAAGGGAGTGCACAGGGCAGGGTGCATTATACTTTGGGGATCGGGAAGTAAATGGGTGAGAGGGAGTGCACAGGGCAGGATGAATTATTAGACTGGACACCTATCTACTCCGAGACTGGACGCCTATCTACTCCAAGACTGGACACCTATCTACTCCGAGACTGGACGCCTATCTACTCCTAGACTGGACGCCTATCTACTCCTAGACTGGACGCCTATCTACTCCGAGACTGGACGCCTATCTACTCCGAGACTGGACGCCTATCTACTCCAAGACTGGACGCCTATCTACTCCAAGACTGGACGCCTATCTACTCCTAGACTGGACGCCTATCTACTCCGAGACTGGACGCCTATCTACTCCTAGACTGGACGCCTATCTACTCCTAGACTGGACGCCTATCTAATCCTAGACTGGACGCCTATCTACTCCTAGACTGGATGCCTATCTACTCCTAGACTGGACGCCTATCTACTCCAAGACTGGACACCTATCTACTCCTAGACTGGACACCTATCTACTCCGAGACTGGACGCCTATCTACTCCTAGACTGGACGCCTATCTACTCCTAGACTGGACGCCTATCTACTCCGAGACTGGACGCCTATCTACTCCTAGACTGGACGCCTATCTACTCCGAGACTGGACGCCTATCTACTCCGAGACTGGACGCCTATCTACTCCTAGACTGGACGCCTATCTACTCCGAGACTGGACGCCTATCTACTCCGAGACTGGACGCCTATCTACTCCAAGACTGGACGCCTATCTACTCCGAGACTGGACGCCTATCTACTCCTAGACTGGACGCCTATCTACTCCGAGACTGGACGCCTATCTACTCCTAGACTGGACGCCTATCTACTCCAAGACTGGACGCCTATCTACTCCAAGACTGGATGCCTATCTACTCCGAGACTGGACAGATGGAGGATGGGAGGACAGATGGAGGGTGGGAGGACAGATGGAGGATGAGAGGACAGATGGAGGATGAGAGGACAGATGGAGGATAGGAGGACAGATGGAGGGTGGGAGGACAGATGGAGGATGAGAGGACAGATGGAGGATGAGAGGACAGACGGAGGATAGGAGGACAGATGGAGGATGAGAGGACAGACGGAGGGTGGGAGGACAGATGGAGGATGGGAGGACAGATGGAGGATGTATTCACCGCTCTGCGGCTCCCGGCCAACAGCTGGAGACAGACGGCCACTGATTGGACGATTGTTCTGTGCTGCTGCATCCGGCCGCATCTCACCAACCGCCAATCCACTCCCACGGCACCGGCTAGGAATGTGAAGCTGAGGCCTCATCTGATTGTAGTTCCCCTCCACCCTCATCTGATTGTAGTTCCCCTCCCCCCTCATCTGATTGTAGTTCCCCTCCACCCTCATCTGATTGTAGTTCCCCTCCCCCCTCATCTGATTGTAGTTCCCCTCCCCCCTCATCTGATTGTAGTTCCCCTCCCCCCTCATCCACGTGATAATGAAATTATTAAATAAAACCACAGCCATGTCATCACTGGGTCTCTGTGCTTCTCTATGCAATGCAGGCAGATCATGGCTGGTGGGAGGGGCTGGCAGGATGCTGTACATAGCTTTCTGAAAACATCCCAGCCCCCTTGGGAGGAGTTATGCAAAATGCCTCGATGGGCGGGGTCAGTCTGAAGGCGTATCTGTCACATGTAATACTTTGTTACAATGCGAATCGAACTGATCCAGAATCAATATTGATCTGTGGGGGGATACTGATCAGTAGGAGGGGATATTGATTAGTAGGAGGGGATACTGATTGGTAGGAGGGGATATTGATTAGTAGGAGGGGATATTGATTGGTAAGAAGAGATATTGATTGGTAGGAGGGGATATTGATTGGTAAGAAGAGATATTGATTGGTAGGAGGGGATACTGATCAGTAGGAGGGGATATTGATTGGTACAAGTGGATATTGATTGGTAGAAGGGGATATTGATTGGTAGGAGGGGATATTGATTAGTAGGAGGGGATACTGATCAGTAGGAGGGGATATTGATTGGTACAAGTGGATATTGATTGGTAGAAGGGGATATTGATTGGTAGGAGGGGATATTGATCGGTAGGAGTGGATATTGATCGGTAGGAGTGGATATCGATTGGTAGGAGGGGATATTGATTGGTAGGAGGGGATATTGATCGTTAGGAGTGGATATCGATTGGTAGGAGGGGATATTGATTGGTAGGAGGGGATATTGATCGGTAGGAGTGGATATCGATTGGTAGGAGGGGATATTGATTGGTAGGAGGGAATATTGATCGGTAGGAGTGGATATCGATTGGTAGAGGGGATATTGATTGGTAGGAGGGGATATCGATTGGTAGGAGGGAATATTGATCGGTAGGAGTGGATATTGATTGGTAGGAGGGGATATTGATTGGTAGGAGGGGATATTGATCGGTAGGAGTGGATATCGATTGGTAGGAGGGGATATCGAATGGTAGGAGGGAATATTGATCGGTAGGAGGGAATATTGATCCTCGCATTTGGCGAGCGCACAGAAATGGGACAGAATGGTTATTTCCTGAGAATTCATTGGCATGGAAGAGGTATCGGATGCGACGCATGCACCACAACGCATATTAGCGTGTTACTATGAAGTGCGCTGCAGAACATGTCTGATGAAAGGTGAATTCACAATGAATGGCGCCATCTCAGCATCGAAAAAGATGTGGTACCGCCTACCAAAAGGGGAACACAAAAAATGGCCGATGCAGCCACAGCGATGTGTACAGACATGGCTGCCAGGTGGGCGGTAAAAACGTCGATCAGCCACCTGTTTTCTCCACCCCTCTGTGCCTGAGTAAATGAGGCCATAGTGTGAACATCACCACCTTCCTCCTCCACCATTACCTGCACCACCTTCCCCTCCACCATTAGCCACGCTATCTTCCCCTCTACCATTACCTGCACCACCTTCCTCCTCCACCATTACCTGCACCACCTTCTCCCTCCATCATTACCTGCACCACCTTCCTCCTCCACCATTACCTGCACCACCTTCTCCCTCCATCATTACCTGCACCACCTTCCCCTCTACCATTACCTGCACCACCTTCCTCCTCCACCATTACCTGCACCACCTTCCCTCTCCACCATTAACCGTACCATTCTTCCTTTCACAGCAGCCTCACATCCCTATTTGTTGTCTTCATCCTTCTACAGACCTCCTTCCATGTGACGCCATCACAGGTCCTCTCTGTCCTCCAGCAGTTGGTGGATCCATAACGCCGTGCTGTGTAATAGGATGACTACCTTCTGCAGCATTCTCCTGAGAGCCCCTGGGGGGTGGGAAGTTGGGTGGATGATGTACTCCTCAAGGGCGGGTCCTTGACACCCTAATAACTTGGGCACCTCCTCTAAAATTCCATAACTAGAGATTAGACAACGAGAACCCAACCCCCTCACTACTCCCCGGCCAGCCTGGATCCTCCTCTATTCCCTGGAATCAGCCGGGTCCCCGGCCTGTGGGCCCGCTCTTCTGAACTGCAATCCATCGCCCCAAAAACAGGCCGCAGGCCGAAGATGTTCACCTCCAGCCAAGGACAGCACCCCGCTCACCCAACCCAAAGAGCAATAATCATGAATGTCTTTGGTGTGCGGCCCGTTCTATGGACGTGGATTGCAGGAGAGATCAGATAACCGGATATCTATTCCTTCACCAAATGGCTGTGTGATGGTGTCACTTCGTGTGTCAGGTGAGCAATACGCACAACCAACGACCATCTCTCCATCTCTCCATCTCTCCATCGCCATTCATTTTCCTGCACAATTCCCCCGTCCCGGGGATGGACAGGGAGAACCTGGGGGGACAATAAATCTGGAGCGCCGGACACACAGCGATGAGTGAAGCAATTTGTCAGATAATGTATGCAGGATGGTGACACGGAATAAATCACAGGCGGTGTCACCTCCGGGACGGGACACTCAGGATCTGCGCCAAACCACTTGGCAGAAGTCAGACGTATTGGCTGTGAGTGATGAGAACGGATTGGACGGGAGACGGTTGTACGCGGAGGGCCATCCCGGGTCTAATGAACGGCTCTCAACCTTCCTCTTGTTTGTATAATTGCTAATTAATCTTCCTGCTGGAAGTTGGGGGTTGTAGAGACTGCGGGGGAGGGACATGGGACTGCCGTGTGATTAATGTGCGTTTCATCAAGGCGACCCATTGAAAGCAAAGAACCAAAATGCCGCAAGCATCTGAGGTGCCGCAAAATCTGTAACACACGTGTGCTGTCTGGGGTGCCATCCTAAATACATGACAATGAAACACAGCAACATACATGTGCGTTCCCACACTTTCCATTAACACATGGATGACCGCAAAAGTCTAACTGGCCCCCAAAGCTGAACAGGCCGATATGAGAGACACATCTGAATCCATCCATTCATCAATAAATGTGATCAATGTATCTGAATGTGACCTCGTATCAGCCTCTTGCAGCCCCTGTACAGCAGAGCTCAGACTGCGGGAGGATGAAGCACCACAAAATGCCAATCAATTGTGTTGGAGTTCAAGGTGCGTGCTGACAGGAGGAGAGAGCATAGCGTCAGAGATATAAGATCCTCAGTCTGCTGCTCCTTCTTTCATTGCCCAATCACAGGCTCCTGTTCTGCTAGACCCGGCTGTGTGACAAGAGCCGTGTAACTCACAGTCTGGAGGTGGGAGGAGGGGGGCAGGTAAAGCATTTTCTCAGTTCAGGAGTGCTGTATACCACTGACACCACCTGGTGTGTAAATGTCCCCGGCTGGGCATTGTGGTTCCCTCCACCAACCAGCAAGTCAGTACAGGGCACAGGAGGAGGACCAAAATTGTAATCAGATTTCCGGAAACACCTGCAGGGTCATAGCACCCTCGTTCTATAGAGACACTATATGGACACCTGACCATCAGAGTGTATCTGACATCTCATTCCAAAACCCATGGCCACTAATATGGAGCTGCCTCCGGCTCCCAACATGGCCAATGCTATGAAACTTTGGCCATAACATCCCCCCCATGTCAGGAAAGACTTCCCACAAGTATTTGGAGGGTGTATGTGAGGATTTGTGTCCATCCGTGAGGGGAGGTACTGCTGAATAGACCTGGCTCACCATCGGCATTCCAAGTTGTCTCAAAGGTGTTCGGTAAGGTCAAAGTCAAGGTTTAAGCTTGATGGAAATCTCTTTCCAAAATCATGGCCATCAATATGGAGTTGCCCCCACCCCCTTCATGGATATTAATGTAGAGCTGCCCCCCCTCCAACCCTCCAATGGCCATTATTGTGGAGCTGAACCCCCTTTGCAGTTATTCCGTTCTCCACCCTTCTGTGAAGGCTTTCCACAAGCATTTGGAGGGTGTCTGTAGGAATATCTGTCCAATCAGCCAAAGGAACATTTGTGAGGTCAGGTATTGAGGTTGGATGAGAAGACTTGGCTCACAATTGGCATTCCAATTTATCCCAAAGGTGTTTAGTAGGGTTGGGATTAAGGCTCTGAGTTCTTCCACCCATCACTCCTATATGACCTGGTAGGACATCCCATTCCAAAACCATGGTCATGTATATGGAGTTCCCTCTGTGTGCCTATATCATCCTCCATTCTTCTGGGAGAACTTTCCACAAGATTCTGGAGGGGGTCTGTGGGAATGTTATGCCCATTTATGAGGTCAGGCACTGATGATGAATGAGAAGACCTGGTTCGCCATCGACGTTTAAATTCATGCCAAAGGTGTTCAGTAGGGTTGAGGTCAAGGCTCTGTAAAGGACACTCAAGTTCTCCACACCATACCGGTTAAACCATGTTTTTATGGAGCTGGCTCCACTCTTCCCACAACATTTTGGAGTATATCTGTGGGAATTTGTGTCCAATCAACCAAAGGAACATTTGTGAGGTCAGATACTGATGTTGGATGAGAAGACCTGGCTCACCATCTGTGTTCTAAGTCATTCCAAAGGTGTTCAGTAGGTTGAGGGCAGAGCTCTGTACAGGACACTGGAGTTCCTCCACACCAAACTGGTCATCCATGTCTTTATGGAGCTGGCTTTGTACACGGGGGACAGTCATGGGGGAACAGAAAAGGGTCTTCACCAAACTGGTCATCCATGTCTTTATGGAGCTGGCTTTGTACACGGGGGACAGTCATGGGGGGACAGAAAAGGGTCTTCACCAAACTGGTCATCCATGTCTTTATGGAGCTGGCTTTGTACACGGGGGACAGTCATGGGGGAACAGAAAAGGGTCTTCACCAAACTGTTACCACAAGGATAGAAGAGCACATCTGTCTCCAATGTCTTTGTATGATGGAGGATTACCGGGACCCGTCACTGGAGACCTCTGAACTCTGTAACATGGAGGGTGTTCACATTCGTTCCTCCATACAGTACAATTCTCTTTGTAGCCGAGGACAATTGTCTCAGTGGCTCTCCCCGTGAGCCAGCGTTCTACATCTGCTGTGTATTATGAAGGTCCTCGTTCTCTGTAAAGCGTGGATGATGGAGAAAATGGAAAATAATTATTTCTCCTAATGTGGCTTTTGTTTGGGATTCGGCCTTGTCTCTGTATGCCAATAATTAATGGTGAGTGTGATTCACATGTCAACAAAGGAAAGCGAACGTTATAATGAGACCTCAGCCTTCCAGGGCCGGGGTTTGTTGTTCTGCGCCATTATTGATATAAACAAATACTTCCCTGCAGGGCACATACATCGAATATTCTGTATCTATGGCTTTGTATAGAGATTCTGGCTGACATTTGTCCCTGTTTGTCACCACTCTTAGGAATCTGCCCCCGCTTGGTGGGCACAGTCCCCACTCTCAGGTATCTGCCCCCGCTTGGTGGGCACAGTCCCCACTCTCAGGTATCTGTCCCCATTTTCTGGGCATAGTCTCCACTCTCAGGTATCTGTCCCCATTTGCTGGGCATAGTCCCCACTCTCAGGTATCTGCCCCCGCTTGGTGGGCACAGTCCCAACTCTCAGGTATCTGCCCCCGCTTGGTGGGCACAGTCCCAACTCTCAGGTATCTGCCCCCGCTTGGTGGGCATATCCCCACTCTCAGGTATCTGTCCCCATTTGCTGGGCATAGTCCCCACTCTCAGGTATCTGTCCCCATTTTCTGGGCATAGTCTCCACTCTCAGGTATCTGCACCCACTTGATGGGCATAGTCCCCACTTTTGGGTATCTGTCTCCGCTTGGTGGGCATAGTACCCACTCTCAGGTATCTGTCTCCACTTGGTGGGTACAGTCCCCTATCTCAGGTATCTATCCCCATTTGCTGGGCATAGTCCCCACTCTCAGGTATCTTTCTCCGCTTGGTGGGCATAGTCCCCACTCTCAGGTATCTGTCCCCATTTGCTGGGCATAGTCCCCACTCTCAGGTATCTGCCCCCGCTTGGTGGGCATAGTCCCCTATCTCAGGTATCTGCCCCCGCTTGGTGGGTACAGTCCCCACTCTCGGGTATCTGTCCCCAGCGATTACCCCAGGTTGTGATATGAATCATGGCTTTTGCTGTGGCTTTTCACAGCTGGTCCTTCCCCCTTGTTGGCCCCTCCCTTCCACACCATAGCAATGTGAAGCCCCTGAGATAGTTGGGGAGATGTTCTTGCATCCCGTTCAAGTAAGAAGCTGGGGGACCAGGCAAGGCATCCCAGGTTCTCTTGGTATCCCTGTCAGCCGGACACTTGTCAGCCTCGTCTATGGACAGATTGGTGGTTAGGACTCTGGGAGAACTCTTGGAACTCTTTCTTCCTGGTGCCTTCAAGTTGTCCCTCCTAGCTATGGGCATATACTTTGGTGCCTCTTCTGTGAAATCTGGATTTGTCCTGATATCCTGAATGTTTAACTCTTGTTCCAAAAATCTGTGACCAATTGTTTGTGTTAAAAGTGAGGGAGTGGCTTTGTGGGTGTGGTTACAAAGGTTTTTTTTGGGGTGTGGGTTAAAGTGGGAAGATTTTAGTGATTGGGTGGACACTGAGGACCTTCAACAGTGACCACTGTCCCATCTGAGATCAGCAACAGATATCCACAATATAGCATCTTCCACAGACAGAAATTATGGGATGTTGGACAATGAAATCTGACTGTATACCTGTTCTGCTCACAAAATGAATTTGGTGAACACTGCTCGGAGTGCGCCTCAATGGTTCCAGAGAAGGCAGGTGGAGGTGTCCATGATGACTTCGTCCTTTGTCTTTCCATCGTTGAATGAATATGGTGAACATTGCTCGGAGTGCTCCTTTATGGAGGTTTCTATGATGATTTTGTAATTCTTCTTTCCATCGGGGAAGTGAATATGGTGAACGTTGCTTGGAGTGCTCCTCAGTGTGGAGGTGTCTATAATGA
The DNA here is from genome assembly GCF_062004578.1 of Staurois parvus. Classification (NCBI taxonomy): domain Eukaryota; kingdom Metazoa; phylum Chordata; class Amphibia; order Anura; family Ranidae; genus Staurois; species Staurois parvus. Next base: position 46,001 of record NW_028320828.1, read on the forward strand.
CATTGTCATTCATCTTTCCATCGGAGAATGAATATGAATGAACACTAATGGGGAAGTTACATAACCGCCTCCGTTGCTTCTCCAACTCCCGGGAGACCTCAAGCTGCCACACTGCAACTCCCCCGCTCATAAGGAGCTGTCACCATTATTGAAGACGTGGAGCTGCCTACTGCCACTGGGAGATTCATCCATGCAGGTGGGAGAGAGGTCTATGGAATTCTTCCTGGAAATATCCCCCCTGCCTAGAGGAGATGGGACCTCAACCCATCCAAAATCTGCATATTATCCACCCACTTTCTGGGTGGGCACATCTCAATCGCATCCACTTAATAAGTTGGTCCTGTCCATAGCCTGCCTCTAAATATCTGGGGACCACCCACTCATGTCCTGACCATTAGGGATGAGTTTGGGTTTGGTCCAAATCCATGCTCAACTGAACCCAGAAGGAAGTTATCAGTGCTTGTCCAATCAGTTGCGGCCAGGGTGCTTCCCGCCTCACAGCGGCATATAGATAAAGGGGCGGGGATGCTGGTGACATCATTGACCTAATATAGTCACATGGCCAAAGTACTAATTGGCTGCATAAACCCATAAACCTTCCCACCCGAGAAGGCTGCTTCAGTCACTGGTTGTCTGAGGTCTATGGGCTCCATCAAAACTGGGGGCCCAGGGTCCAACCTGACTGCCTCCATTATATTCCAGTATGATCTATATATCATGTGACCTCTACATTCATCCAATCTCAGAGCTCTGAGGATTGCAGCAGACTGATCCAATATTAAATGAAAAATATTCTCCGGAGACTTTGTACAGAATTGTATATGACCTTTGAGGATTGGATGAAACTCCTGGTCCCGTGTGAGAGTACTGGAGTCTCCAGGACATCTGATGGTCTTAGTGGAGGTAAGTCCCTTGTAGGTGAGATCTAATCAGGACCCCGAGCTGTAGATGACCTTTGGGGATCATCATTGGATGAAGTTCCTGGTGGAGCCCTGTGTGAGAGTCCTGGAGTCTCTGAGACATCTGACGGTCCTAGTGGAGGTAAGTCCCTTGTGGGTCAGCACTAACCAGGGCCCTGAACTATGGATGACCTTTGGGGGTCATCATTGGATGAAGTTCCTGGCAGAGCCCTGTGTGAGAGTCCTGGAGTTTCTGGGACATCCGATGGTCTGAGCGGAGGGGAGACCCTTGTAGGTCAGATCTAATCAGGACCAACCTTTGGGGGTCATCATTGGATGAAGTTCCTGGCAGAGCCCTGTGTAAGAGTACTGAAGTTCCTGGGACATCCGATGGTCTGAGCGGAGGGGAGTCCCTTGTAGGTCAGATCTAATCAGGACCAACCTTTGGGGGTCATCATTGGATGAAGTTCCTGGCAGAGCCTCATGTCAGAGTCCTTGAGTCTTGATGACATCTGATGGTCTGAGTGGAGGTAAGTCATTGGCAGGTCAGCTCTAATCAGAACCCCGAGCTGTAGATCTCAGTCTAGGGGCCCCTCTCATCTCCCTTCGGAGCCCGGCTCTATATCCTCTATTGGGCGTAGTCATAGAAACGTCTCATTTTTTATTTACAGTCGGAAAGCGCGGCTCCGGTCACAGCAAACACATCATTTATTTATATTTCTGCTCTCCCTCTTCTATGTCTCCGGTTGATGTTTGCCGTTTGATCCGCGCCGCGTTTACAGAGCAGCCAATGATCTGTCTGCGTCAAATCTCTGCATGCGGTCAGCTTGAAAGGCCTTCGTTAGTCTTGTCAGCAAACATGGCTGCCCGACACAGACGGTGACCTAATGCAGAATGTATGTCCCTGGGGGGGGGGGGGGAGTGCCAGAGACTGATGGAAACAAAATGTAAAGCAGAACTCCGAGCAAACAGCTAAATACGGATATGGGAGCTCTAATACCTGCCATTGGATTTGTATTAATGTCCATCCAGTCCTGAGATTCATACAACTCTGCCACACAGCACTGCCCTGCCTTGCAGGGGAAGAGACCTGACTTTTCTCTGTTGCAGTTCAGCAACATCTATGGGTCTTGTCCCTCCCCCAACCTGTGATTGGACTGTGAGAGGAAAGGCAGAAGTCTAATGAGCTCATCTAAACGCAGAGAAAAGGCGGCACTCCGACAATGACCATTTACTGACGTCCCAAAGGTCAGGGGTTACGGGGTGAAAGGTCAGGGGTTATGTTTAAGGGGGTCAGGGGTAAAAGGTCAGGAATTAATTTTAGGGGGGTCAGGGGTGAAAGGTCAGGGGTTATGTTTAGAGGGGTTAGGGGTGAAAGGTCAGGGGTTATGTTTAGGGGGGTCGGGGTGAAAGGTCAGGGGGTAGGGCTAGAGATTAGGTTTAGGAGGTTAGGATTAAGGTGGCCCTTCTCCCCATGTTGCCCTGACTCCTCCCCCTCCTATAGTTGGACTTCATTTCTTATTACTGGTTACAGAGCGGGATGGAAGGTGGAGGAAGGGGTTCAATCCGGAGTCCAGACCCGCTCCCATCCCCCGCTGAATCCAATGTCTGTACTCACCTATTCTCGGGGCGCTCCGGTCACATGATCTGCTTCAGTGTGGAGGAGGGGCAGCCATCAGTAGACGCCCCATAATAAGCCAATGGGTGACGTCCTCGCCCAGGCAGTACAATAGTTGCTGGCGCTCTCTCCTCTCCCCTGAAACCACTGCTGGAAGCCGATCATGTGACCAGATCATGACACCGAATCATGTGACCAGATCATGACACCACATCATGTGACCGGATCATGACACCACATCATGTGACCGGATCATGACACCGAATCATGTGACCAGATCATGACACCACATCATGTGACCGGATCATGACACCACATCATGTGACCGGATCATGACACCGAATCATGTGACCAGATCATGACACCACATCATGTGACCGGATCATGACACCACATCATGTGACCGGATCATGACACCGAATCATGTGACCGGATCATGACACCGAATCATGTGACCGGATCATGACACCACATCATGTGACCGGATCATGACTCCGGATCATGTGACCGGATCATGACACCGCGTCATGTGACCAGATCATGACTCCGGATCATGTGACCAGATCATGACACCGAATCATGACACTGCATCATGTGACCGGATCATGACACCGAATCATGTGACCAGATCATGACTCCGGATCATGTGACCAGATCATGACTCCGGATCATGTGACCGGATCATGACACCAAATCATGTGACTGAATCATGACCCCAGAAGAGCGGAGAGTGCCGGAGGGGGACCCCAGAAGAGGAGGAGGGGAGAGTACTCAGGGGGACTCCAGAAGAGGAGGGGAGAGTACTCAGGGGGACCCCAGAAGAGGAGGGGAGAGTACTCGGGGGGACCCCAGAAGAGGAGGAGGGGAGAGTACTCAGGGGGACTCCAGAAGAGGAGGGGAGAGTACTCGGGGGGACCCCAGAAGAGGAGGAGCAGCGAGTGCTGGCGGGGGACCCCAGAAGAGGAGGAGCAGTGAGTGCTGGCGGGGGACCCCAGAAGAGGAGTGGAGAGTACTCGGGGGACCCCAGAAGAGGAGGAGCAGTGAGTGCTGGCGGGGGACCCCAGAAGAGGAGTGGAGAGTACTCGGGGGGACCCCAGAAGAGGAGGAGCAGTGAGTGCTGGCGGGGGACCCCAGAAGAGGAGTGGAGAGTACTCGGGGGACCCCAGAAGAGGAGGAGCAGCGAGTGCTGGCGGGGGACCCCAGAAGAGGAGGGTCGGGGCCCCTCTGTGCAGGTAAGTATATTTATTATTTTAGGGAGACAGAGCGGATGTAAGTCGGGTTTTGGGGTTTGTAGATGAGAAGTCGATTGATTGATGAACTCCATTGATTGGTCTTTGTATCTCCCCGGAGATCAGCTCTGGAACCCTCGGGGGTCCTTCACACCGAGAGATGAGCCGTCTTCCTGTGTGGGGGATCTCTGCTGACCTCAACATACAGAACCCAACTTCGGGATCAGTACAATCCTCGGATGTCGGGGGGGGGGGGGGGATGGGTTATTTCCGGCACATCTTTTGGATCCATACGTGATGAAGTTGTCACCGTTCCCCTGTCCCCGTCACCCCCATCCTTGGACCCATGTGACCGCGTTCAGATGGACGCACACAGCACCGGGTGAGGAGCACATGAGCCGATCCCAGCTGGGGACGTGGAGTCTAATGTGAAGTGATTGGCCCTCCCGCGGGGCCACAAGTCTTGTCTGTGAACCTGTCACCCTCCCCCGATGTCCCGTGACATGTGACAGCGCCAGCCAGCTGTCCCCATAGGACGGTGGGAAGTGGTGAGGTCAGCATGGCCGCCATCCTTCATTAGAGGCGATGAATCTGCAGACTGCGGGGATCCCTATTTATGGAACTCGGATGTCGGATTGTACGGATCAGAGCCGGAATATTCCAGAATGTATTGTCCATCGGTCATGTGACTTCTGGAATCTTCTCCCAGATCCATCATCCGGTGTGAGACTTCCTGGAATAAAGACCGCCCACTGCTGCCCTCTCTCCTTGTTCAGGAGGACTGGTCTTGTCTCCGCCCCCTCCTGTAGTGGGTGGAGTCTGCTGGGCTTCTCCTGCAACTCTGCTCTCTCTCCTTGTACAGAGACTGGCCCCTCAGAGCCCAGATATGTGGCGTCCGGGCCCCTCAGAGCCCAGATATGTGGTGTCCGGCCCTCAGGAGCCCAGATATGTGGCGTCCGGCCCTCAAGAGCCCAGATATGCGGCGTCCGGCCCTCAAGAGCCCAGATATGTGGCATCCGGCCCTCAGAGCCCAGATATATGGCGTCCAGCCCGTCAGAGCCCAGATATGTGGCGTCCGGCCCTCAGAGCCCAGATATATGGCGTCCAGCCCATCAGAGCCCAGATATGTGGCGTCCGGCCCTCAAAGCCCATATATGTGGCGTCCGGCCCTCAGAGCCCAGATATGTGGCGTCCGGCCCTCAGAGCCCAGATACGTAGCGTCCGGCCCTCAGAGCCCAGATATGCGGCGTCCGGCCCTCAGAGCCCAGATATGCGGCGTCCGGCCCTCAGAGCCCAGATATGCGGCGTCCGGCCCTCAGAGCCCAGATATGCGGCGTCCGGCCCTCAGAGCCCAGATATGCGGTGTCCGGCCCTCAGTGCCCAGATATATGGCGTCCGGCCCTCAGAGCCCAGATACGTGGCGTCCGGCCCTCAGAGCCCAGATATGCGGCGTCCGGCCCTCAGAGCCCAGATATGCGGCGTCCGGCCCTCAGAGCCCAGATATATGGCGTCTGGCCCTCAGGCGCCCAGATATGTGGTGTCCGGCCCTCAGAGCCCAGATACGTGGCGTCCGGCCCTCAGAGCCCAGATATGCGGCGTCCGGCCCTCAGAGCCCAGATATGCGGCGTCCGGCCCTCAGAGCCCAGATATGTGGCGTCCGGCCCTCAGAGCCCAGATATGTGGCGTCCGGCCCTCAGAGCCCAGATATATGGCGTTTGGCCCTCAGAGCCCAGATATGTGGCGTCCGGCCCTCAGAGCCCAGATATGTGGCGTCCGGCCCTCAGAGCCCAGATATGTGGCGTCTTGCTCTCAGAGCCCAGATATGTGGCGTCCGGCCCTCAGAGCCCAGATACGTGGCGTCCGGCCCTCAGAGCCCAGATACGTGGCGTCCGGCCCTCAGAGCCCAGATACGTGGCGTCCGGCCCTCAGAGCCCAGATACGTAGCGTCCGGCCCTCTGGAGCCCAGATATGTGGCGTCCGGCTCTCAGAGCCCAGATATGTGGCGTCTGTCCCCTCAGAGCCCAGATATGTGGCGTCTGTCCCCTCAGAGCCCAGATATGTGGTGTCCGGCCCTCAGAGCCCAGATATGTGGTGTCCGGCCCTCAGAGCCCAGATATGTGGCGTCTGTCCCCTCAGAGCCCAGATATGTGACGTCCGGCCCTCAGAGCCCAGATATATGGCGTCCTGCTCTCAGAGCCCAGATACGTGGCGTCCGGCCCTCAGAGCCCAGATATGCGGCGTCCGGCCCTCAGAGCCCAGATACGTGGCGTCCGGCCCTCAGAGCCCAGATACGTAGCGTCCGGCCCTCTGGAGCCCAGATATGCGGCGTCCGGCTCTCAGAGCCCAGATACGTGGCGTCCGGCCCTCAGAGCCCAGATACGTGGCGTCCGGCCCTCAGAGCCCAGATACGTGGCGTCCGGCCCTCAGAGCCCAGATATGCGGCGTCCGGCTCCTCCCCCCTCGGTCAGCCATACCTGTTATTACTTCAGACGTCATCATGTCCCCGGAGCCATGATCCAGAGGTGGCCACCCCTGGCTGGGCGGGGAATGGCTTGATGTGGCGCCCGGAGGCGGCGCCGGCGCTCAGCAGCACATTATTGCCGCCATTAACTTCCAGGTTGATGAGAATTTCTCTCCCGGAGGAGGAGGGGAGCCGGGAACAGACCGGCCTATATAGAATCTAGGACAGAGCAGGGTGGAAGCGCCGCAATGACCTCACCTGCGCTATTTTTAGGACTTGGGGGGGTTAACACTTGCTGGGTTTTTATGTTGCGTCACCCTTGTCTTCGCACGTGGCGGCGTCACTCAAACATTTGGCGTTAAAGATTCTCGTCGCATGCTCCCATGGTGCGCAGGGTTGTCTGTCGTTCATGTGGGGGAGGGGCAGATTCTTGGTGTGCCCCCATCTCATGCTCCCATGGTGCGGAGGGTCGTCTGTAGTTCATGTGGGGGAGGGGCAGATTCTTGGTGTGCCCCCATCTCATGCTCCCATGGTGCGGAGGGTCGTCTGTCGTTCATGTGGGGGAGGGGCAGATTCTCGGTGTGCCCCCATCTCATGCTCCCATGGTGCGGAGGGTCGTCTGTAGTTCATGTGGGGGAGGGGCAGATTCTCGGTGAGCCCCCATTGCATGCTCCCATGGTGCGGAGGGTCGTCTGTAGTTCATGTGGGGGAGGGGCAGATTCTTGGTGTGCCCCCATTGCATGCTCCCATGGTGCGGAGGGTCGTCTGTAGTTCATGTGGGGGAGGGGCAGATTCTCGGTGTGCCCCCATTGCATGCTCCCATGGTGCGGCGGGTCGTCTGTAGTTCATGTGGGGGAGGGGCAGATTCTCGGTGTGCCCCCATTGCATGCTCCCATGGTGCAGCAGGTCGTCTGTAGTTCATGTGGGGGAGGGGCATGTTCTCGGTGTACCCCCGTCGCATGCTCTCATGGTATGGCGGGTCGTCTGTAGTTCATGTGGGGGAGGGGCAGGTTCTCGGTGTGCCCCCGTCGCATGCTCCCATGGTGCGGAGGGTCGTCTGTAGTTCATGTGGGGGAGGGGCAGATTCTCGGTGTGCCCCCATTGCATGCTCCCATGGTGCAGCAGGTCGTCTGTAGTTCATGTGGGGGAGGGGCATGTTCTCGGTGTGCCCCCGTCGCATGCTCTCATGGTGCGGCGGGTCATCTGTAGTTCATGTGGGGGAGGGGCAGAGTTTGGGAATGTTACAATGTCAGCAAAAAAAGATTCTACAATTGGAGAAGTGGGGGGATTCGCACGGCGCCACGTACAGGAGCGAGCGAAGGTCGCAAAACAGGCGCAGGCATCGCGGTCCAGCTGCAAGGTAACATGGCATCCTGGAACCAGATAATTGAGGTTACAACCATGAAGCTATCCAGCTGTGCCTTATGCACTCACACACAGACCACATTCCTGCAAGGGGAGGGAGAGAGTGGGATTTGCAGAGTCTGATCCAAAATATGGTTGTCATTGTCCATCTCTGTGCGCACAATTATCCCAGCGACCCATTCATAGGACCAGAGCCCGACCACGGAGAGCAGACGCAGCCAATCAGAGGACGTTATACAACCACGGAAAGCAGACGCAGCCAATCGGAGGACGTTATACAACCACGGAAAGCAGACACAGCCAATCAGAGGACGTTATACAACCACGGAAAGCAGACGCAGCCAATCGGAGGACGTTATACAACCACAGGAAGCAGACGCAGCCAATCGGAGGACGTTATACAACCACGGAAAGCAGACGCAGCCAATCAGAGGACGTTATACAACCACAGGAAGCAGACGCAGCCAATCGGAGGACGTTATACAACCACGGGAAGCAGACGCAGCCAATCAGAGGACGTTATACAACCACAGGAAGCAGACGCAGCCAATCGGAGGACGTTATACAACCACGGGAAGCAGACGCAGCGTCTGCTTTCTGTGGTTGTATAACGTCCTCTGATTGGCTGTGTCTGCTTCCTGTGGTTGTATAACGTCCTCTGATTGGCTGCGTCTGCTTCCTGTGGTTGTATAACGTCCTCCGATTGGCTGCGTCTGCTCTCCGCAGTCGGGCTCTGGTCCTATGAGTGGGTCGCTGGGATAATTGTGCGCACTCGACGCTCTGTAGCTCTCCCCGCCGTCTCGCTCGCTCTTCCTGCGCTCGGCTTTCAGGTCTCATTATGTAATTTGCTGTCTGAGCCGCTCATTTCACATCATCATCTCCGGAGCGCGAGGAACTCCGACTGCAGACAATGCGACCAGCCGCTGCGGCCCCGCTCCCATCAACGCTCAGCCCCGGGGCCCCAGCAACGTGGAAGACTCAGACCAGCCGCCGCGGCCCCGCTCCCATCAGCGCTCAGCCCCGGGGCCCCAGCAACGTGGAAGACTCAGACCAGCCGCCGCGGCCCCGCTCCCATCAGCGCTCAGCCCCGGGGCCCCAGCAACGTGGAAGACTCAGACCAGCCGCCGCGGCCCCGCTCCCATCAGCGCTCAGCCCCGGGGCCCCAGGAACGTGGAAGACTCAGACCAGCCGCCGCGACCCCGCTCCCATCAGCGCTCAGCCCCGGGGCCCCAGCAACGTGGAAGACTCAGACCAGCCGCCGCGGCCCCGCTCCCATCAGCGCTAAGCCCCGGGGCCCCAGGAACGTGGAACACTCAGACCAGCCGCCGCGGCCCCGCTGCCATCAGCGCTCAGCCCCGGGGCCCCAGGAACGTGGAACACTCAGACCAGCCGCCGCGGCCCCGCTCCCGTCAACGCTCAGCCCCGGGGCCCCAGGAACGTGGAACACTCAGACCAGCCGCCGCGACCCCGCTCCCATCAGCACTCAGCCCTGGGGCCCCAAGAACGTGGAACACTCAGACCAGCCGCCGTGGCCCCGCTCCCATCAGCACTCAGCCCTGGGGCCCCAAGAACGTGGAACACTCAGACCAGCCGCCGCGGCCCCGCTCCCATCAGCACTCAGCCCCGGGGCCCCAAGAACGTGGAACACTCAGACCAGCCGCCGCGGCCCCGCTCCCATCACGCTCAGCCCCGGGGCCCCAGGAACGTGGAACACTCAGACCAGCCGCCGCGGCCCCGCTCCCATCACGCTCAGCCCCGGGGCCCCAGGAACGTGGAACACTCAGACCAGCCGCCGTGGCCCCGCTCCCATCAGCACTCAGCCCCGGGGCCCCAGCAACGTGGAACACTCAGACCAGCCGGAGTCTTTTTCTCCTGCAGTACTCCGGTCACGCTCTCCCCGCCGCCCCGCTCTGCTTTTCATGTGTATGGCGAGTGCAGCGCACAGCGTGCGCCGGGGAGCCAATCCCACCCAATAATAGGCAGAGACGGGGCAACCAACCCACACAAGGAGGAAACGTCAATACACTCCGTCTGTTACAGGACAAGCAAGCTCCCAGTGTTATCCACCAGACTGGAGGCATTTTGTAGATTCACTTTCAGTCGCTGAGTAGTCAGCTGTGGAAAATCATGCATGGCCAGGTAGGGAAAGAGCACTGAGGCTGTACAAAGAGGTCCTTTTCTGTGGATCCAGAAGAAAACAGACGTCATATGTCAAGTCCATGAATGCTGAGTCCATGTCCTCCCCCTCCAGCGTTTATCCCCTCCAGCAGAGATCACAGGACCCCCCCTGACAATATCTTCATCTGATCTCCTCCCCAGGACGGCACCATGTATGTTCCGGCATCATCCAGGGTCACCATCTTCTTCCTGGACTGGGATGGCGGCTCAGAGATGACACAATCCTGGAAATCCTGGTGCCTGTGCAGTTCCTGTTCACAAATGTCTGACACAGATCAGCCCCTTGTGACTACCGAGCCACAAGCAACTGATCCGCCCTGCAGGAAGGATGAGATGTTGGATGGACAGCGCAGTCCCCTGTGTATGACCGGGGGGGGGGGGGGGTGAAGGACCTCACAGGGACATGGGACACCCTGCAGCTTGGCCCCACCCCTTACTGGACCCCCACCCCTTACTGGACCATAGATCAGGAGGCAGCCGGTCACCTGACATGTACAGATTAGAAGGGGATCTGTAAGGAGTGCTCTGTCCTCACAGCTTCATATCCCATCACAAGTCCCTCCCCCTCCAGATCATTGCCCTTTAAGAAGGGGGCGTGTCAATGGCATGTAAATAGCGACTCGGAGAAAGTCACGGTTTTTGTTGGTTCTTCAGGAGGAACGGTATATCCTGAGCACTTGTGATGTCAGCTACAAGCTCCGCCTTTTATTTGATATGATTCAGGATTCGGACATTTAGAAGCTCCAGCAGATATAACGACACAAAGGAATCATTCCTTCCTGTACAGCAGAGCTCAGACTGGAGGATGGGAAAGCAGCACAAGGAGATAATCAGTTCATGCTGATAGGAGGAGAGAGCAGAGTGCCAGAGAGATGAGCTCATTAGTATGCTGCTTCTCTTTTCACTGTCCAATCACAGGCTGGGGGAGGGACCGTACCTGTAAGTGTTACTGAACAGAGACAGATGAGGCCTTCCCCTGGCAGACGTGGCTGTGCTGCATGACGGAGCTGTGTAAATCTCAGGACTGGATGGACAGGTAAACCCCCTACACTGTATGTATGTTATCCGTGTATTTAGCGGTTTGCTCAGCGGCGGTTTTTCTTGGATGGTATTTTGCGGTTCCTGCGGATGAGGAGCGCGGTGTGACGGATGACGGCGTGTTGGTTGCATTCTGTGCCACGTACTTACCTCCCCGGGGATTAGGGAGGGGTGACTGACCTGTGACAGCGATACTTTGTGCCGTTCCGTTAATCTTCTCCTCCTGATAAGGAGCCTCACCGACACACATCTCAGAGTCATGTGACCGCGTCCGCCTGAGCCGATCGGCGTGCCAGCAAAATCCATCGCTGTCCGTCTTCTAGAAGGTGGAGGTAACTCGGAGCAACCGGAGAGGACCGAGAACTGGACTCCACGTGTCCTAGCAACCGGAGAGGACCGAGAACTGGACTCCACGTATCCTAGCAACCGGAGAGGACCGAGAACTGGACTCCACGTATCCTAGCAACCGGAGAGGACCGAGAACTGGACTCCACATATCCTAGCAACCGGAGAGGACCAAGAACTGGACTCCACGTATCCTAGCAACCGGAGAGGACCGAGAACTGGACTCCACGTATCCTAGCAACCGGAGAGGACCGAGAACTGGACTCCACGTGTCCTAGCAACCGGAGAGGACCGAGAACTGGACTCCACGTGTCCTAGCAACCGGAGAGGACCGAGAACTGGACTCCACATATCCTAGCAACCGGAGAGGACCGAGAACTGGACTCCACATATCCTAGCAACCGGAGAGGACCGAGAACTGGACTCCACGTGTCCTAGCAACCGGAGAGGACCGAGAACTGGACTCCACGTATCCTAGCAACCGGAGAGGACCGAGAACTGGACTCCACGTATCCTAGCAACCGGAGAGGACCGAGAACTGGACTCCACGTGTCCTAGCAACCGGAGAGGACCAAGAACTGGACTCCACGTATCCTAGCAACCGGAGAGGACCGAGAACTGGACTCCACATATCCTAGCAACCGGAGAGGACCAAGAACTGGACTCCACGTATCCTAGCAACCGGAGAGGACCAAGAACTGGACTCCACGTATCCTAGCAACCGGAGAGGACCAAGAACTGGACTCCACGTATCCTAGCAACCGGAGAGGACCGAGAACTGGACTCCACATATCCTAGCAACCGGAGAGGACCGAGAACTGGACTCCACGTATCCTAGCAACCAGAGAGGACCAAGAACTGGACTCCACGTATCCTAGCAACCGGAGAGGACCGAGAACTGGACTCCACGTATCCTAGCAACCGGAGAGGACCGAGAACTGGACTCCACGTATCCTAGCAACCGGAGAGGACCGAGAACTGGACTCCACGTATCCTAGCAACCGGAGAGGACCGAGAACTGGACTCCACGTATCCTAGCAACCGGAGAGGACCGAGAACTGGACTCCACGTGTCCTAGCAACCGGAGAGGACCGAGAACTTGACTCCACGTGTCCTAGCAACCGGAGAGGACCGAGAACTGGACTCCACGTATCCTAGCAACCGGAGAGGACCGAGAACTGGACTCCACGTATCCTAGCAACCGGAGAGGACCGAGAACTGGACTCCACGTATCCTAGCAACCGGAGAGGACCGAGAACTGGACTCCACGTATCCTAGCAACCGGAGAGGACCGAGAACTGGACTCCACGTGTCCTAGCAACCGGAGAGGACCGAGAACTGGACTCCACGTGTCCTAGCAACCGGAGAGGACCGAGAACTGGACTCCACGTATCCTAGCAACCGGAGAGGACCGAGAACTGGACTCCACATATCCTAGCAACCGGAGAGGACCGAGAACTGGACTCCACGTATCCTAGCAACCAGAGAGGACCGAGAACTGGTCTCCACGTATCCTAGCAACCGGAGAGGACCGAGAACTGGACTCCACGTATCCTAGCAACCGGAGAGGACCGAGAACTGGACTCCACGTATCCTAGCAACCGGAGAGGACCGAGAACTGGACTCCACGTATCCTAGCAACCGGAGAGGACCGAGAACTGGACTCCACGTGTCCTAGCAACCGGAGAGGACCGAGAACTTGACTCCACGTGTCCTAGCAACCGGAGAGGACCGAGAACTGGACTCCACGTATCCTAGCAACCGGAGAGGACCGAGAACTGGACTCCACGTATCCTAGCAACCGGAGAGGACCGAGAACTGGACTCCACGTATCCTAGCAACCGGAGAGGACCGAGAACTGGACTCCACGTGTCCTAGCAACCGGAGAGGACCGAGAACTGGACTCCACGTGTCCTAGCAACCGGAGAGGACCGAGAACTGGACTCCACGTATCCTAGCAACCGGAGAGGACCGAGAACTGGACTCCACATATCCTAGCAACCGGAGAGGACCAAGAACTGGACTCCACGTATCCTAGCAACCAGAGAGGACCGAGAACTGGTCTCCACGTATCCTAGCAACCGGAGAGGACCGAGAACTGGACTCCACGTATCCTAGCAACCGGAGAGGACCAAGAACTGGACTCCACGTATCCTAGCAACCGGAGAGGACCGAGAACTGGACACCACGTATCCTAGCAACCAGCGAGGACCCAGAACTAGACTCCACGTATCCTAGCAACCAGAGAGGACCGAGAACTGGACTCCACGTATCCTACCAACCAGAGAGGACCGAGAACTGGACTCCACGTATCCTAGCAACCGGAGGGGACCGAGAACTGGACTCCACGTATCCTAGCAACCGGAGAGGACCGAAAACTGGACTCCACGTATCCTGGCAACCAGAGAGGACCGAGAACTTGACTCCATGTATCCTAGCAACCGGAGAGGACCGAGAACTGGACTCCACGTATCCTAGCAACCAGCGAGGACCCAGAACTAGACTCCACGTATCCTAGCAACCAGAGAGGACTAAACTCCTTGTACATCCCATACCCATTCCTGCCTCTGAAGATGATTGGTCGAGGGTTAGACTCCACCCCATACCCATTCCTATCTTTGAAGATGATTGGTCGAGGGTTAGACTCCACCCCATACCCATTCCTGCCTCTGAAGATGATTGGTCGAGGGTTAGACTCCACCCCATACCCATTCCTGCCTCTGAAGATGATTGGTCGAGGGTTAGACTCCACCCCATACCCATTCCTATCTCTGAAGATGATTGGTCGAGGGTTAGACTCCACCCCATACCCATTCCTCTAGAGATGGAGTGTACAAACCATGGCGGTTCCTGGAGTGTTTCGTCCTTTTTGCCCCTCTGCATATTTCTCAGCAGTGGTGGGATCGCCGTCACTGCGGGGGGGTCCCTAAAGTCACTGTTTGGTAAAATTTCTCTGTTTTCCACATGGATGTGGGCGGAGTTTATAAAATAAATGGCTACAGATTAGAGGTCTTTCTTAACGTCGATATTCCAACGTGCAAACGGTCCGCATGGCCTCAGTTTAGGTGTTAAGATATATTCAAAAAAGCCGACATGTTTCAGAGGAACCGGAACCGCCTTCTTCAGGGCTCAGACTTGTAGCCATTCGGATCGCAAGGATCACATGTGGACTGTTTTGACTCTGAATCACTTCAACCAGAACACACAGATCTCCCCCTGCTTCCATCTCTCGCTCCCCCTTCTCCCACCACCCACACCCCCCTGCTCACACCCTACACCTCCCTTTCTCCCACCCCGTGCTCCCATTTCTTGCTCCTTCTGCTACTATCATTTGCTCCCCCTGCTCCAAACACCTGTATTCCCTGCTCCCACCACCCACACCCCCTTCTCCCATTGCTCTCTCCCTCTGCTTCCACCACATATTCCCCCTTCTCCCATTGCTCTCTCCCTCTGTTTCCACCACGTATTCCCCCTTCTCCCATCGCTCACTCCCTCTGCTTCCACCACGTATTCCCCCTTCTCCCATTGCTCTCTCCCTCTGCTTCCACCACCTATTCCCCCTGCTCTCACTGGCTGCTCCCTCTGCTTCAACCACCTGTTTTCCCTGCTTCCACCACCCGCACTCCCTTGATCCCACCACCCACACCCCCTTTTCCCATCGCTCTCGCCCTCTGCTTCCACCACGTATTCCCCCTTCTCCCATTGCTCTCTCCCTCTGCTTCCACCACGTATTCCCCCTTCTCCCATTGCTCTCTCCCTCTGCTTCCACCACCTATTCCCCCTGCTCCCACTGGCTGCTCCCTCTGCTTCAACCACCTGTTTTCCCTGCTTCCACCACCCGCACTCCCTTGATCCCACCACCCACACCCCCTTCTCCCATCGCTCTCGCCCTCTGCTTCCACCACGTATTCCCCCTTCTCCCATTGCTCTCTCCCTCTGTTTCCACCACGTATTCCCCCTTCTCCCATTGCTCTCTCCCTCTGTTTCCACCACGTATTCCCCCTTCTCCCATCGCTCACTCCCTCTGCTTCCACCATGTATTCCCCCTTCTCCCATTGCTCTCTCCCTCTGCTTCCACCACCTATTCCCCCTGCTCCCACTGGCTGCTCCCTCTGCTTCAACCACCTGTTTTCCCTGCTCCCACCACCCGCACTCCCTTGATCCCACCACCCACACCCCCTTCTCCCATCGCTCTCGCCCTCTGCTTCCACCACCTATTCCCCCTGCTCCCATTGGCTGCTCCCTCTGCTCCAACCACCTGTTTTCCCTGCTCCCACCACCCGGACCCCCCCCCCCCCCCGATCCCACCACTCATACCCCCTTCTCCCATCGCTCTCTCTCTTTCAGCTTCCACCACCTATTCCCCCTTCTCCCATCACTCTTTCCCTCTGCTTCCACCACCTATTCCCCCTTCTCCCATTGGCTGCTCCCTCTCCTTCAACCACCTGTTTTCCCTGCTCCTACCACCCGCACTCCCCTGATCCTACCACCCACACCCCCTTCTTCCATCGCTCTCTCCCTCTGCTTCCACCACCTATTCCCCCTTCTCCCATCACACTCTCCCTCTGCTTCCACAACCCACACCCCCTTCTTCCATCGCTCTCTCCCTCTGCTTCCACCACCTATTCCCCCTGGTCTCATTGCCTGCTCCAACCACCTGTTCTCTCTGCTCCCACCACCAGCACCCCCCCCCCCCCTGAGGGTAAATTCGTACAGGTTTACCCACCACTCACCCCCTTCTCCCATCGCTCTCTCCCTCTGCTTCCACCACCTATTCCCCCTTCTCCCATTGCCCGCTCCCTCTGCTTCCACCACCTATTCCCCCTTCTCCCATTGCCCGCTCTCTCTGCTCCTGCCACCTGTACGAATTTACCTGCCTGGCACATTAGTTACCATGGTCACAAGTTGGGAGGACTTTATTGTTGGCTTCTCTTGGTGGTATGGTCGGGGATACTCACTGTTTGGGTTCACATTCTCGCAGAGCTCCGTCTTGGCTTCCCCGTTGGGCCGGTCGCTGGGCTTGTGTGACAAACGCGATGACATAGTGGCCGCCGTCACCACCGCCTTAAAGCTGCGCTTGCGTTTCTGGACATTCAGCTCCGGGTGGAAGATGATGATGTACACCTTGGGCATGTAGAGCATCCCCAGAGCCACCGAGGCACTAAGATTCATGGAGATGGTGAGCGTGGTGGTCTGGATGTAGAGCTGCAAGAAAAGGAAATCAATGAGTTAGAGAAACGTCCCAATGTTCGATCCAAGCACAGAGCACCCCAGACTATTCACATACTACTAGTATAATGCTGGAGGAATTTACAATGATTGTAGAAGGCATAGAGACCTTGAAACATGGGGCCCATTGGATGACACACTGACACTTGGGGGCCCCCTATTGATAACACACTGACACCTGGTTGCCCATTTGATAAAACACACACACTTAGGGACCCCCACTGATGACACATTGTTACTTGGGGGCCTATTTGATGACACACTGACACCTAGGGGCCCATTTGATGACCCCACACACATCTGGGGGCCCCCCATTGATGACACACTGACACATGGGGCCCCATTTGATGACACACTGATACTTGGTGCCCCCTATTGATGACCCACTGTCCCTTGGGGGGCCCCCCATTGATGGCACATTGATCGGTACAGTTGTGCCCCCCATTGATGGCACATTGATCGGTACAGTTGGGATCTCCATTGATCGGTACGGTTGGGATCCCCATTGATCGGTACGGTTGGGATCCCCATGATCGGAACAGTTGGGATCCCCATTGATCAGTACAGTTGGGATCCCCATTGATTGGTACGGTTGGGATCCCCATTGATCGGTACAGTTGGGATCCCCATTGATCGGTACGGTTGGGATCCCCATTGATCGGTACGGTTGGGATCCCCATTGATCGGTACGGTTGGGATCCCCATTGATCAGTACAGTTGGGATCCCCATTGATCAGTACAGTTGGGATCCCCATTGATCGGTACAGTTGGGATCCCCATTGATCAGTACAGTTGGGATCCCCATTGATCGGTACAGTTGGGATCCCCATTGATCGGTACGGTTGGGATCCCCATTGATCAGTACAGTTGGGATCCCCATTGATCGGTACAGTTGGGATCCCCATTGATCGGTACAGTTGGGATCCCCATTGATCGGTACGGTTGGGATCCCCATTGATCAGTACAGTTGGGATCCCCATTGATCGGTACAGTTGGGATCCCCATTGATCGGTACGGTTGGGATCCCCATTGATCAGTACAGTTGGGATCCCCATTGATCGGTACAGTTGGGATCCCCATTGATCGGTACGGTTGGGATCCCCATTGATCGGTACAGTTGGGATCCCCATTGATCGGTACAGTTGGGATCCCCATTGATCGGTACGGTTGGGATCCCCATTGATCGGTACAGTTGGGATCCCCATTGATCAGTACAGTTGGGATCCCCATTGATCGGTACGGTTGGGATCCATCCACCAATCCCGCTCCTCCGATCTCAGTATATCAGATGCACAGCTGCGCTGATATAGGGAAGAACGATGTGACTTTGAGATAATAAAGGTGATTTGATGGGAGACGTTCCACCATGGATGACGGAAATTCCCCGTATTGTGGGACATTATTATCCTCCAGGATGACGGCTAATTATCTCTGATATGTTGTTATGACAGACGTCCCTACATTGTCCAACTATCGATCGGCTGAGCGGCGGGTGGTCCTCCGCCCATTTAATGGGACGAGCTGTCAATCAAAGTCATGTCAGGAGATAATGATCGCTCGGCGTCCTCGTTAATCAGCGCTGACTCTGAAGGATGAAGTTTGTTCTGTGATTGACAAGTCGAGGAATGGCGCTCACAGACGTCCCGCTAATGGATTCCTCCGCTCCGTACAGAATGGAGAGTCGAGGCAAAAGACACTCATTCCCTAATTTACTACATATGGTGAGGAGTAAATAATGAGCCAATCTCCGAATCCATCCCCACCCCCCCCCACCCCCACCCCCCCCCCCCCCCCCCCAGGGAAAACCGCATTCCGGAACTCCAATCTCACATTAATCATTCATAAATCTGAGGAATCAGGACTCTGCGCATCTCATTCCACCCAACCCCCGACACAACGCCTTCATCCTTACTGCTGGGTTATACCCCTTGTCATGTGTCCCCAGCAGGGGAATCCCCCGTGTTATACCCCTTGTCATGTGTCCCCAGAAGGGGAATCCCCCGTGTTATACCCTTTGTCATGTGTCCCCAGCAGGGGAATCTCCCGTGTTATACCCTTTGTCATGTGTCCCCAGCAGGGGAATCCCCCGTGTTATACCCTTTGTCATGTGTCCCCAGCAGGGGAATCCCCCGTGTTATACCCTTTGTCATGTGTCCCCAGCAGGGGAATCCCACGTGTTATACCCTTTGTCATGTGTCCCCAGCAGGGGAATCCCCCGTGTTATACCCTTTGTCATGTGTCCCCAGCAGGGGAATCCCCCGTGTTATACCCTTTGTCATGTGTCCCCAGCAGGGGAATCCCCCGTGTTATACCCTTTGTCATTTGTCCCCAGAAGGGGAATCCCCCGTGTTATACCCTTTGTCATGTGTCCCCAGCAGGGGAATCCCACGTGTTAT
>NW_028320829.1:0-67974 GCF_062004578.1 Staurois parvus
AAAATTAACCACTTCCCGTCTGGCCGTTGTATATAAACGGCCGGGCGGTGGCAGTGCAGGGTTGGGTGGTCGTTTATAAACGGCTTGTGCGTGCTCCTTGGGAGCGTGCAGCACCGCGATCCGGTGCCCGCTGTGTCCTCCAGACACAGTGGAACACCGATCGTTGTACGGGACCTCTGTGCGAGGCGCCAATCAGTGATCACATGCAGAGTAGTAAGCAAGATGTCACTTCTGACATCATTGCTTACTACATGTGAAATCTGTGAATGATCACAGAGGTCACATGGTACAGGGCTATTCACAACAGCCTTGTACCATGTGACAAGCTGTGACCAATCACAGCTCACACAGTGTTTCTCAACGGCTGCAAGAATGTAGCCAGAGAGAAGGAGAAATGATTGCTTTTACAGCCTTTATGGGTGTAAAAGCAGTGTAAAAAAAAAAAAAACCATGTTCATAACCCCCCACAAGTAGTACAGTGTCACCATGGTGACACTGTGCTGCTAGGGTGACAGTATGTAAAAAAATAAATAAATAAAAAATTATAAAAATTATAATTTTTGGTTATGAACTAATTTGGGTTATTGTTTTTACTAAAAAGATAACTGAATAAATTTTGGCCAAGATTTATGAAGAAAGATAATTTATTTGCACAATTTTATAAGAAAAACATTTTTTTTTAATTTTTGGACTTTTTCATTTAGATTGCAAAAAAAAAAAAAAATCCCAGTGGTGAATAAATACCACCAAAATAAAGCTTTATCTGTCTCAAAAAATGCTAAAAAATTCATATGGGTACAGTGTTGCATGACCGCGCAATTGTCATTCAAAGTGTGATAGCGCTGAAAGCTGAAAATTGGCCTGGACTGGAAAGGGGGGGGGGGGGGGGAAGTGTCCGGACTGGAAAGGGGGGGAAAGTGTCCAGACTGGAAAGGGGGGGGAAAGTGTCCAGACTGGAAAGGGGGGGAAAGTGTCCAGACTGGAAAGGGGGGGAAAGTGTCCAGACTGGAAAGGGGGGGAAAGTGTCCAGACTGGAAAGGGGGGGAAAGTGTCCAGACTGGAAAGGGGGGGAAAGTGTCCAGACTGGAAAGGGGGGGAAAGTGTCCAGACTGGAAAGGGGGGGAAAGTGTCCAGACTGGAAAGGGGGGGGAAAGTGTCCAGACTGGAAAGGGGGGGGAAAGTGTCCAGACTGGAAAGGGGGGGGAAAGTGTCCAGACTGGAAAGGGGGGGGAAAGTGTCCAGACTGGAAAGGGGGGGGAAAGTGTCCGGACTGGAAGGGGGGGGAAAGTGTCCGGACTGGAAGGGGGGGGGAAGTGTCCGGACTGGAAGGGGGGGGAAAGTGTCCGGACTGGAAAGGGGGGGGGGGAAGTGTCCGGACTGGAAAGGGGGGGGGGGGGGGGAAAGTGTCCGGACTGGAAAGGGGGGGGGGAAAGTGTCCGGACTGGAAAGGGGGGGGGGAAAGTGTCCGGACTGGAAAGGGGGGGGGGAAAGTGTCCGGACTGGAAAGGGGGGGGGGAAAGTGTCCGGACTGGAAAGGGGGGGGGGAAAGTGTCCGGACTGGAAAGGGGGGGGGGGAAAGTGTCCGGACTGGAAAGGGGGGGGGGAAAGTGTCCGGACTGGAAAGGGGGGGGGAAAGTGTCCGGACTGGAAAGGGGGGGGGGAAAGTGTCCGGACTGGAAAGGGGGGGGGAAAGTGTCCGGACTGGAAAGGGGGGGGGAAAGTGTCCGGACTGGAAGGGGGGGAAAGTGTCCGGACTGGAAGGGGGGGGGGGAAGTGTCCGGACTGGAAGGGGGGGGAAAGTGTCCGGACTGGAAGGGGGGGAAAGTGTCCGGACTGGAAGGGGGGGGAAAGTGTCCGGACTGGAAGGGGGGGGAAAGTGTCCGGACTGGAAGGGGGGGGAAAGTGTCCGGACTGGAAGGGGGGGGAAAGTGTCCGGACTGGAAGGGGGGGGAAAGTGTCCGGACTGGAAGGGGGGGGAAGTGTCCGGACTGGAAGGGGGGGGGGGGGGGGGGGAGTGTCCGGACTGGAAGTGGTTAATGAGCATACACGTGTGCACGCTCCTTGAGGAAGTATGAAGAAGTGCTGGGAATGAGAGAAGGCCAAGAAATCTAAGGAAATCTAGGAAGCATTAAAAAAAAAATAAATAGTGCAACTTATAGAATGTATCTAAAAGAGAATTACATTTTATTAATGAGCATTAAATGCGAATTTAAGATTTTCTTTCCATAAATCAGCTTGTGGGTTACATGGACTGGCTCTAGGGGTGTTTCTGATAAAATAGAACAAGTCAGATCTGCGATGGAATACTCCTCGGAGTGAGGCAATAAATCCGAGATTACATCCACCACCAATCCGTGTTCACAACTCACTGGCTAAAGGTCATTCAAGGAGCAGAGCTCAGTGCGATTACTCCACAGTATATGCGATAGCGTCTGCCAGCCTCCTAATCCCCGACACGGCCTGCCACTTCCTGGCTGACAAGACACACTAGAGCTAGTGGTTCACTATTGGCTCAGAGCCTGCAATCAGGGCCAGAAGGATCCCCAATAAAAATGTATCCAGGAAAGACAGGAGCAACCTACAAGTCAAATTACCAAATAGCAAAAAACTGATCCCAAGAACATCGAGCGAACTAAAGAGACATAAAACAGCAGATTGCAGAATTGAGCTCCGGGTGTTGCTATCTTAAGTGCAGAGGATACTGGCACATGAAAGTCAAGTTTATAAACAAGAGTGACATTTACATGCAAGGATTTTAGGGGGTCCAGACATTACAAGGAGCACCGAGTGGGAGTTTAGGGTTGGCAGGTCCGGGGAGGGTAGGCCTGAGGGTTGGCAGGTCCGGGGAGGGTAGGCCTGAGGGTTGGCAGGTCCGGGGAGGGTAGGCCTGAGGGTTGGCAGGTCCGGGGAGGGTAGGCCTGAAGGTTGGCAGGTCCGGGGAGGGTAGGCCTGAGGGTTGGCAGGTCCGGGGAGGGTAGGCCTGAGGGTTGGCAGGTCCAGGGAGGGTAGGCCTGAGGGGTGGCAGGACCAGGAAGGCTTGGCAGATCCAGTAGGGGAAGCCGTGAGGGTTGGCAGATCCAGGGAGGGTAGGCGTGAGGGTTGGCAGATCCAGGGAGGGTAGGCGTGAGGGTTGGTAGATCCAGAGTTTCAAGAAGAATTAGTGGAGGTTACAAGGGAGAGTCAGTTTGAGGGATCCAAAGAAGTTTAAAATAAGGGTTGGGGGATCTAAGAAGGGATGGCGGAGGACTAGGGATCCAGGAAGAGTTGGCATGAGGGCTGGGGATCCAGGGAGAATTGGTGTGAGGACTGGGAGATCCAAGTGAGGGTCAGAGGGTTGAAGATCAACAGAAGGAAAGCATGAGGGTTGGGATATTTGAAGAATTGTTTTGCTGAGGGTCAATGTAAGGGTTACAGGGAGGGCTTGGAATTCAGGGTGGATAGGCATGAGATCTGGGGGTTAGTATGAGTGTTACCAGGGAGGGTCAGTGAGAAGGTTGCAAAGAGGGTTGGGGATCAAAGGAGGGTTAGCTTGAGGGTTGGGATATTCAAGGATCGTTTCTTGGAGGGTTATAGTGAAGGCTAGAGATCTATGGAAGTTTAGCATTAAGGCTGCCATATCTAAGAAGGGTTGAGGTTATAGACTGCTTCATGTGATCCAGTTAAACCATGAATTCCACATCCAATAAATTTTTTTCCGATTGAGCGCCCACGAGGATAAAGAATGAAATGTGCAGACATCTTTAGGTGCTTCCCCTTAAAGTGAACCTGTCAAGTAGGACCAAAAGGTATAAAACTATCTTTAATTCTGTTGATGAGTACATTTGAAAAGCCTTGGACCCTACACCCAAAGTCTGGAGTTCCGGAAACAAGTATACATACTTTCAGGCAACTTCACTTTAATTTATACACTTTGGTAAACACCACAAGTTCACTCAGCTAGATGTACCTGGGTAAACCAACAAATCTTTTAAAAAACTTAATCAGCACCACCCACAGAGCTAACAATCAGACATTTCAGTATAAAGCTTTGGCTCACGACTCACCTGACTGAGGATTCTGAATTCATCTTTGGATTTGGAGCATGACTGAAACAGGTTGACCAGAAACCTGATCATGGAGGAGCCAGAATTGTGAGTCATGTGCAGATTTTTCAGCACTTTCCTTCATGGTACATACACCCTTCACCCAGCTCTGAGCAGGCCATGCTGACATGTTTCATAGCTTCAGAGACCACTCCTAATCTGAGGACCATGGAAGTGGGCTTGCAGCGGGTGCCAGTGGATGTCTTCTCTGTGACTTTATTCAGAAGTGAAAGTCACAACCGCTTCCTGCTTTCTGTGAAACTTTCTTACTCAATTCTTATCAGAAAGACTTTGAGCTGCAATATAACATCCACTATAACCTACGTCACTTGGTCAAGGCAGAGGAATTTACTCTGCCAAGGAGATTTAGAGGCCCCAGTGACGAGAGTGGAGGGTCGAAAATGCCATCAGTCCCAGCATGCCATTAGAACATTATGAGGAACAGTAGGTCAGATAGGCTTGTGTATGCTAGCAGAGCTGGTCTACCACAATGGAAAAGTGCCGGTGGAGTCAGAAGATTCCTCAAAGTAGACCTAAAATCAAAGTGAGGCTAAAGGTGGTCCAAGTGACAGAGCTCAGTGTGAATGCACTACAGTATATGTGCTAGCAACTAGGGTCACCATTAGAAATCATGGAGCCCCACAAAAACCTGCCTAATTGCATGCCCCCCCCCCATACAGCCTGCCTGACACGGCCACAAATAGTGTATGGCCTGTACAGAGTATGGTGCCCGGAACAGACGAAAAAGGATGTAAAAAACGGATTCGTTTTTTCTTTGAAAAAACATGACTGAACTGATTAACCACCTCCTGTCCGGCCGTTGTATATAAACGGCGGGACAGTGGCAGTGCAGGGTCGGGTGGCCGTTTATAAACGGCCTCCCCGCCCCCTGCTTGTGCGCACTCCCTGGGAGCGCACAGCACCGCGATCCGGTGCCCGCTGTGTCCTCTGGACACAGGCTAATCAGTGATCACATGCAGAGTAGTAAGCAAGATGTCACTTAGTACTACTTTGGACATAGTGAAATATGAAAAAAAAAATCTTAAAAAAAAGAAAAAAAAAAATTTAATAAAAAATTTAAATTAAAAAACAAATAAAAAAAATACATTTTTTTTTCACACTGTCACCAGTCAGTTTCCCTGATCACCGCCATGCCAGTTATATGATGACGCTGTACTGCACTGGTGACAGTATGTAAAAAAAAAGTGAAAATATTTTTTTTATTTTTTTATTTTCCGAAAAATTATGACAAAAAAAACACAACTTCAAAAAACTTGCCATTCCTCTTATGAAGTACGTCGGACTGTCTACTCTGCAAAAAGGGGTCATTTGGGGGATATCTGTACCATCCTGACATTTGGGGGATATCTGTACTGTCCTGACATTTGGGGGATATCTGTCCTGTCCTGACATTTGGGGGATATCTGTACCGTCCTGACATTTGGGGGATATCTGTACCGTCCTGACATTTGGGGGATATCTGTACCGTCCTGACATTTGGGGGATATCTGTACCGTCCTGACATTTGGGGGATATCTGTACTGTCCTGACATTTGGGGGATATCTGTACCGTCCTGACATTTGGGGGATATCTGTACCGTCCTGACATTTGGGGGATATCTGTACCGTCCTGACATTTGGGGGATATCTGTACTGTCCTGACATTTGGGGGATATCTGTACTGTCCTGACATTTGGGGGATATCTGTACCGTTCTGACATTTGGGGGATATCTGTACCATTCTGACATTTGGGGGATATCTGTACTGTTCTGACATTCTTGGACCTCAAGAAATTAGATTGGCTGTCAGTACTTCAGGACTGATCAATATTCAGATCTATACCATAGTTTGTGAACTCTATAACTTTCCTACAAACTAAATAATACATCCTAATTTGGGTTATTTTCACCAAAGACATGTAGCAGAATACATCTCGGCCTAAATTTATGAAGAACAATTATTTATTTGCAAACTTTTATAACAGAAACAAAGAAAAACGTGTTTTTTTTAAAAAAAAAAATTTCGGTCTTTTTTGTTAATTTAGCAAAAAATAAAAACCCCAGCGGTGATTAAATACCACCAAAAGAAAGCTCTAGTTGTGTGAAGAAAATGATAACATTTTAGTTTGGGTAAAATGTTGTACGACCGCGCAATTGTCAAAGTGTGAGAGCGCTGAAACCTGAAAAATGGCCTGGGCAGGAAGGTGTAAAATCACACGGTATTGAAATGGTTAAGGAGCGTTCAGGTAAGCTGGCCTCCGCGTCCTTAACAAGAGATGACTCTTCAGGGGAATAAGCCCACCCGCCCACAAACCCCCACAACCACTGCCCAGAGTTGTGGGGAGAAACCCTTGTCCCCATCAACACAGGGTCGAGGTGCTTTGGGGGTGCCCCCCCCCATACGGACTGGAATAGTTGAGGAGGGCTCGTCCCCCCCTTTCCCCCAAGCTGCATGTTCGGATAAGGGTCTGATATGGATTTTGGGGGGGTTCCCCTCAAAATTCAAAAAGGGTGAGGAGTCATTGGTTGTTAAGGACGCGGACGGGCACTCCTTAACCAGTTATACAATGAAGAAATATGCTGGAAAAAAATGCTCATGAGCGTTTTTATCCACCGTTTTTTTTTTTTTAAGTTCCTAGTGTGCATGGATACGTAACTTTTTTCCTTTTTTCATTTCTTCAGTTGATTTCTGGTATCTGGCCTAGAACAAAATGTCATGCATCTCAGGAGTCTTCATGGGAGGAGGAGCCTTGTCAGCTAAGCAAAACCTCCTGCCTGCCTGCATGCCTTAGCGTAGGGCAGATGGATTCCATGAAGTAAATGCTACATGAATCATCTGCCCTTACTCAAGATTGCCATGACCAGAAATGCTAGGGGGGGGGCGTTTTCTCAGAAATCAAAAGTGATTTCTCAACAAAACAAAGCACGGAGACATGGATGGAGTGGGGGGGGGGGGGGGGGGTTTGAAAAGTAAAACAAAATATTGAAATTGCGTTTTTGGTTTGTGGTGCTCAGATGCAGATAAAGTGGTTCTAAAGGCTGAAGGTTTTTTATGCATGAAGGCAAAAAAACCTCTGTATAGCATCACCCCAAGCCCCTCCCCAATAATCACCTAAGCCCCCCCCCCCCCTCAATCCAGCGATATGCACTGGAGTCTCGGCTATCCTGGGACTCCCTCTTCTCATTGGCTGAGACAGAAGCAGGAGCCATCAGCTCCCACGGTTTTCAAATCGCAGCCAGTGAGCCAATGAGAAGAGAGAGGGGGCGAGGTCCAGCCGTGTCTCCGTGTGTGAATGGACACACGGAGCAGCGGGTGCCCCCTCGGCAATCCCCTTTCTCTGGGGGCACCGGACAGGTGAGCCTGCGGGTGACCCAAGAAGAAGAGGATCCAGGCTGCTCTATGCAAAACCACTGCACACAGCAGGTAAGTATAGACATGATTGTGATTTTTTTTTTTCTTAAAAAACAAAAAAAGAACCAAAACAAAAAAAACAAAAACAAACAAAAAAAAAAAACCTTACAAGCCATTAGAATCATTTTACGTTGTGATTTTAAAGAAATAAGAAAATCTTGCGCAGTGAACAGGCAGACGACGCTCATTTCAGGCCAAGCGGCAGCCACAGCTGACTGGCGTGAAAATCTTCGCAGTAAACCGCCTACAAGAGGCAGAAGTGGAACAAACTTGGAGGAGTGTTTGGCAGAAGATTCATCGAAATGAAATGGCTCAGTACGGCCCACAACAGCTGCCAGATTCAGAACACTTTGCCAAAATTGAAATACAAAAAAACAAAAAAAAAAAAAAAAACACAAAGAAACGGGGACAGCTGACTTCAAGATGCGCAAAACAATAGTCAAAAGGAAGCCAACGAAGCAGCCCCGGGAGATGGACGCTCCGCTCAACAACTTTGGAAAAGCCTGCTAGACTGTGCTACAAAAATCCTGAGCGCCATTTCCACGTGAAATAAGACCATGTATCACGCCGCTATAATTTTTTTTTGTTTGTTTTTTTTATTGTTTTTTTTAGAAGGAAAAAATAACATTTGAAACTTTTAACTGTATGATTGTTCCCCCTTACCAAAAATATTTTGGGGGGAATTTTAAGTGTTTGTGTTTAACTTAAATATTTTATGAAACTTTTTTTTCCCCCCCATCATGTGTTAGGAGTTTCGTGTTAGGAGTCACGTGATAGGAGTTTCATCTCTGTATTAGACACCTCACTGGGTATATGGAAGGGTTTACAACCACTTTAAAGAGGAAGTGTAACCTTCTTTTATTTTGCCTTCCCTGGTTTACTCCCCCCAACCACCACCACGACAATTCCAATCAGAACATCAAAACTTTTCCATTTTCATTATATACCTTATTGTGGACTTAAAGCTAGACTCCACCCAAAAGGGGAAGTTCCGCTTGAAGCCTGTCCCCCACTCCCCGTTAAAGCGGAACTCCACCCACAATGGGGAAGTTCCGCTTTAAGCCTAACCCCCACTCCCCATTAAAGTGGAACTGCACCCAAAAAGGGGAAGTTCCGCTTTAAGCCTGTCCCCCACTCCCCGTTAAAGCTAGACTCCACCCAAAAAAAAGGGAAGTTCCGCTTGAAGCCTGTCCCCCACTCCCCGTTAAAGCGGAACTCCACCCACAATGGGGAAGTTCCGCTTTAAGCCTAACCCCCACTCCCCATTAAAGTGGAACTGCACCCAAAAAGGGGAAGTTCCGCTTTAAGCCTGTCCCCCACTCCCCGTTAAAGCTAGACTCCACCCAAAAAAAGGGAAGTTCCGCTTGAAGCCTGTCCCCCACTCCCCGTTAAAGCTAGACTCCACCCAAAAGCGGAAGTTCCACTTGAAGCCTGTCCCCCACTCCCCGTTAAAGCTAGACTCCACCCAAAAAAAGGGAAGTTCCGCTTGAAGCCTGTCCCCCACTCCCCGTTAAAGCTAGACTCCACCCAAAAAGGGGAAGTTCCGCTTGAAGCCTGTCCCCCACTCCCCGTTAAAGCTAGACTCCACCCAAAAAAGGGGAAATTCCGCTTGAAGCCTGTCCCCCACTCCCCGTTAAAGCTAGACTCCACCCAAAAGCGGAAGTTCCACTTGAAGCCTGTCCCCCACTCCCCGTTAAAGCAGAACGCCACCCACAAAGGGGAAGTTCTGCTTGAAGCCTGTCCCCCACTCCCCGTTAAAGCGGAACTCCACCCAAAAAAAGGGAAAGTTCCGCTTGAAGCCTGTCCCCCACTGCCCATTAAAGCAGAACTCCACCCAAAAAGGGGACGTTCCGCTTTAAGCCTTTGTCCCCCGCTGCCCATTAAGGATAGGCACCTTTGGGGAGTGGAGGGCTATTTTGACGAGGGTGCTAAAGGATCTTGTCCTAATACTTCAAGAAGTTGTCCGCTCTCCCCTCCCTCCCCGTAGTCTTCAGGGACACGCGACAGTTCCCAGAAGACTACAGGGCCATTCACAAAGTGCAGCGCTTCGCACGCATGCACAGTGGGCACCCGGCTGTGAAGCCGCAAGCTGTCACAGCCGGGTGCCCACACTGAAGATGCCGATGCCGGGGAGAGAAGATGGCCGGTGAAACCAGCCTTGGTGAGGACACCATGGGACCGAGGGACAGGTAAGTGGTTGTATTTTAAAAGTCAGCAGCTACAGTTTTTGTAGCCGATAACTTTATTTATTTTTTTCAGGTGGAACTCCGCTTTAAGGATTGGCACCTTTGGGGAGTGAGCTACCCGCTCTCACTTCCGCCATGATTGCCTAGAGGTGATCGGAAGTTGTCCCTCCCCCCCACCCCGTAGTTTTCTGGGACATGCGACAGGTCCCAGAAAACTAATGGGCCATTCACAAAGCACAGCACTTCTCGCACATGTGCAGTGGGCACCCGGCTGTGAAGCCGCAAGCTGTCACAGCCGGGTGCCCACACTGAAGATGCCGGCGCCGGGGAGAGAAGACGGCTGGTGAGACCAGCCGTGGTGAGGACACCGCAGGACCGAGGGACAGGTAAGTGACTTCTTTAAAAGTCAGCAGCTACAGTTTTTGTAGCTGCTGACTTTTATGTATTTTTTTTGTTTGTTTTTTTAGCCGGAACTCCGCTTTAGTGATTTTAAACCCTTCCATATACCCAGTGAAGTGACTGGCCGCAGGTGATACACAGAGATTAAACAAATCCTCCTAAAAAAGTTGTACCTGTTTATCTGCAGTCTTTTCTTTTCTACATCCATGCAAAAGTGCTGAATTTAGATAAAATCCTTCTGAAACTGTCAGTAGCACAGAGGAGGGGGCAGGGAGCTGCAGTTAGAGCTCTTGTACAATGTGTGAGAGCGGATTGGTGGAAAGGGACACACACACACACACCAGAGCTGTGTTGTGAACAGACAAGCTGTGTGCTGAGCTCTCCTCCTCCATCACAGTTTTATCTCTGGTATCCAGACAACTTGTCAAAAATGACTTCTGTTGATAACAGAGGGAGGAAGCACCAGAGAAATGACACCCGGAGCTTTGGAGAGAGACAAGTGAACACTACAGATATAAGTGCTTTGTTCAGATTTCGTGACTGAGGTCTACAACCACTTTATTGACGACATTATCACTGGGTCTCTGTGCTTCTCTATTGAATACAGATGTCATCACTGGGTCTCTGTGCTTCTCTATTGAATACAGATGTCATCACTGGGTCTCTAAATGCAGGCACATCATGGCTGGTGGGAGGGATTTGTACATAGCTTCTTGAAAACATCCCAGCACCCTGCCTTAGTACTCCTCTCAGGAGTTCTGATGCAAGCAGTGGGTTGGCTTTTGGGAGGAGCTATGCAAATATAATACACTGATGCCACCCATTCGTTAGTCTGGATTAGTGGGCATTTCTAGGCAGGGTGCATTTGCATACAAACTGATCTAGTTAACACACATGATGTGGAGTCTCCATGAAAGAACTGAATAAAAGAGCAGGCCGGAGACAGTCAGGCTGCAGAGGAGCTAGATGATGCTGGACGTCCTTCAGCCAGGAAATGAGGCGGAGCTCTGACTTGCTGCAGCTTCTAATGCACATGGTGAGAAGCTCACAGTGTGCAGTAAAATCAGAGTAATCCAGTTCAGCTCAGGAGAGGATCCGGTACAACCGTGCAAGACTGAAGGGAAGGCCGGAGGTCAGATGGAACTTCTCCAGATCTGAACGTCGGAGGGACAGAAGTGAATAGAAGGACGCGCTGTTAGATTCTTCGTCTGGTGTCACATGAGACCAGAGATAATCCCGGGCCAGGCTCGCTAAGACGTATTACTGGACTAAGACCTCCCTCACTGCTTAATATCCAGAATGAACTTCAGTCTCCAGACTCCTAATTCTCTTATAATTGAAGAGACAAAGTGAGCGTGAAGGACACCCCACACACCTACCATCGGGTGCAGGAGCAAGGGCAATGACGTTTCCAGACGAAAAAACGCTAACGGCATCAGATGATCAGAAAATACTTACATTAAAGATAGTAAATAAAAGGAATGAGACTTCCAGATTGTCCAAAACCCAACAAAAGTGCCGCTAATACACGTGTCTAACCTGAGACCACCATGGACGGCCCCTACTGTAGCCCTCCATCCTATAACCTTGGCAGCAGTTCGATCACTGGGGGAGGGGAGAATGAGGACATGCTTCCCATAAGGAAGAAAAACATTTGAAACTATATTTTTTAAATATTCTTCCCAAATATATTGACATATAATTTGAAATAATACAATTTTGGCAATATGCAATATATTTAAAAAAATAAAATAAAAAAAATATATATATAATAATAATAAATATATATATATATATATATATATATATATATATATATATATATATATATATATATATATATATATATATATATATATATACACACACACACATACATACATACATACATACATACACACACACACACACATATAAAAAATACATACAATTTACAAGATATGTGAAAAATGATTTTTTTAAAATACATTTTTAAAAATTCAAAATCTACATTTTTGGAATGCATTCACAAAATATATGTAAAAATATATGTTAAAATGACTTTATATGTTAAAAAAAAAATCTGAAGAATATATTTAAAAGCATATATATTTTTAAAAATATTCTTCAGATTTTTTTTAACATATAAAAAAAGTAATGTTAACATATATTTTTTTATATATTTATAAATGCATTCCAAAAATGTAATTTGTATTTTTAAAGACATACAGTATATTTGAAAATTTATTTTTAAAAATATTTGTTTTCACATATTTTGTAATAAAAACAGATTTCAACATACAGTGTATACAGTTTTGCGCAAAAGTTTACATTTCCTGGCAGAAATTGTGAAATTTTGGCATTGATATTGAAAATATGACTGATCATGCCAGAAAACGCTCTTTTATTGAAGGATGATGATCATATGAAGCCAATTATTATCAGATAGTTGTTTGGCTCCTTTTTAAATCATAATAACAGAAATCCCCCAAATGGCCCGGATCACAAATCTCCTCCCCTGGATCAGAAGTCTCCGCCCCCTGGAATGTTTGGCCTTGGTACAGACACACCAGGTAACACACACGGGTTACAATGCCAATTAGAGGTTAATGTCCCACATCTGTGGCTTTTTAAATTGCAATTAGTGTCAGTGTATAAATAGTCAATGAGTTTGTTAGCTCTTATGTGGAAGCACTGACTGGGCTAGATACTGAGCCATGGGGAACAGAAAAGAACTGTCAAAAGTCCTGCATAACAAGGTAATGGAACTTTATAAAGATGGAAAAGGACATAAAAAGATGTCCAAAGCCTTGAATATGCCAATCAGTACATTACCTATTAAGAAGTGGAAAGTTCGGGGATCTCTTGATACCAAGCCAACCAAGGTCTGGTAGACCAAGAAAGATTGCAGCCATAACTGACAGAAGAATTGTCCGGGATACAAAGGGAAACCCTTTTCTGATCCCCATGGCTCAGTCCTTTTCCATCTTTATAAAGTTCCATTACCTTGTTATGCAGGACGTAGGACAGTTCTTTTCTGATCCCCATGGCTCAGTATCTAGCCTAGTCAGTGCTTCCATGTAAGAGCTAACACACTCACTGACTATTTATACACGGACACTAATTGCAATTTAAAAAGTCACAGATGTGGGACATTAACCTCTAATTGGCATTGTACCCCGTGTGTGTCACCTTGTGTGTCTGTACCAAGGCCAAACATTCCAGGGGAGGGAAACTTTAGATCCGGGCCATTTGGGTGATTTCTGTTATTATGATTTAAAAAGGAGCCAAAGAACTATCTGATAATAAATGGATTCATATGATCCTCATCCTTCAATAAAAGAGCATGTTTTGGCATGATCAGTCATATTTTCAATATCAATGCCAAAATTTCACAATTTCTACCAGGGGATGCAAACCTTTGAGCACAAGAGTGTGTGTGTGAGTGTGTGTGAGTGTGAGTGTGTGTGTGTGTGTGTGTATATTTTATTTATTTTTTTTTTTTTTAAATATGGCCAGAATTGTAGTATTTCAAATATATGTCAATATATTTGGGAAGAATATTTTTAAAATATATTTTTCTTCCATGTGGGTTCCTCCTGCCTGCAGCAGACTGATAACATGATCTCAGGCCAGGCAAAGTCACTGGTCTGGAACACAAGGACGGTGTATTATTTAGAAAAAGGTGGAGACTCTCTGAGCCAGTGAAGAGGGAGAGAGCCACTGCTTTCGTTCACATCGCTGAATCGAGATCGGGCAAGTATTGGAGGGGAGCTGAATACAGA
The DNA here is from genome assembly GCF_062004578.1 of Staurois parvus. NCBI lineage: Eukaryota > Metazoa > Chordata > Amphibia > Anura > Ranidae > Staurois > Staurois parvus. Next base: position 13,844 of record NW_028320829.1, read on the forward strand.
AGAATTTTAACCATAATGCATAAAACATAGGGCAGCACAGCGGCTAAATGCTTAGCATTTCCCCCCCTGGCAGTAATGGGGTTGTTGGTTCATATCCCAACCACGGCAACACCTGCCTGGAGTTTGCATGTGCTCCCTGTGCCTGCGTGGGTTTCCTCCAGGTACTTGTTTCCTCCCACACTCCAAAGACATGCTGGTAGGTGAATTGGCTCCTGTCTAAATTGTCCCTAGTATGTGTGTGTATGAATGTGAGTTAGGGACCTTAGATTGTACGCCCCTTGAGGGTTAGGGACCTTAGATTGTACACCCCTTGAGGGTTAGGGACCTTAGATTGTACACCCCTTGAGGGTTAGGGACCTTAGATTGTACACCCCTTGAGGGTCAGGGACTGATGTGAATGTACAATATATATGCGTACATTGACGGCGCTATATAAGTACTTGAAATAAATATCTGGGCAGCTAAATGGTTAGCACTTCCACCTGGCAGTACTCGGGTCATTGGTATGAATCCCAACCACGGCATCACCTGCCTGAAGTTTGCATGTGAATGTACAATATATATGTAAAGCGCTGCGTAAATTGATGGTGCTATATAAGTACAGGAAATGAATAAATCATACAGCACTCTATATGTTTCCTTAAAAGCCTAACACACAATCTGAAAATCCTACAAAAAATATCGCTTTCAAAGCAATCGTAAGATAATCTGATCATTAGTACACAGCTTTCATCCGAAGATATTTGAAGGACCAAGCACGAAAAATTTTCTCGAATGATACCAGATTTGTACAATTTCCGTTTAATTAGAACAGTTTTCGTCCGAAAATACAAATACGACACTTCCAAATTTTTATTCTACCGTACAAGAATTTTCATAATTTTAGAAACCTCTTCACTCTTTTGAAATGAGACTAACATAAAAAAAAAAACCAAAAAAAAAAAAAAAAAACCAAGAAAAATAAATAATTGTAAAAAAGCACCAATGGAGGGAGGTGGAGTAAAGAAAGACACAGGTGATCAGGGGGTAAAGGTCCACTTTAACCTCTTGGCACCGGTGCCTGCCAGCCCTTTAAAGGGTTTGTGTTGACAGGAGGCGGGGCGGAATTTAGGGTCATGTGTCACGGTGATCGGAAAGCTCCTGACCGCAAGTAGCGATCGGAACCTTTCTGTGAGGCACCGGTAAGTATGCTGGGAGCGTGCAGGGGCGGCACATCTTCTGTTTACAATGGGTGCGCAAATACGCAGCCCCTCGGCAACAAGACTCACCCGCCGAGAGGCTGCATATTTGCGTCTGCTCGGTGCCAAAAGGCTAAATAGAAAAAGAAAAAAAAAAAAAAAAAGAATAAAAATGCTTTTTTGTTAATTCAGTGTGGGTGCATTTATTATCATTATTATTATATGCCTTTTAAAGGGAATATAAATACATAACATGATTACATCCATCGGGCTACAATCTGAGGAAGAGCTGACTGCAGGCAGATTACACCGACCCGTGTCTGGAAGGTCCCGCACACACCAACACGGATGACTCAGCCATGTCAGCCTAAGATGATTATTTACACAACCAAATAGAGCGCGTCACACCGCTGGGTACTGCCCGCCATAATACTGCAAGTGTGGACAAATCCCAGGAGCCCTGCCACTGAAAAACCTTCAGATGACACTGAATGTTCATAAAGAGAACCTGTCACAAAATACTAACCTGTAGAATACACTGTAAATCTGGATGTAATGTGTGTCTTGGGGTGTAAAGTCCTGGCCCGATTCACCCAAATGGATCAGGCGTTTCCAAGCAGTCACTGCTACTACGGTCGCAAACATGCGCACCAGAGACTGACGCAGTCCTCCATTTTGTTAAGAGTTCTCCATGTTCCCCCCCTCATTCTCCCCCTTCCTCTCTGTTCAACCACAGAGACATCTGGTTGTGGGTCACTGGCAGGCTAGAGCCAGCAGGGAACCCAGAGCTATAAAACACCTCTCTGAGCCAGGGCCTCTCTGTCCAAAGAACCTGTAAAATGTAACACCTCGTATAAGATAAGGCAAGCTTTCCCAGAGTTCAAGACATTCCAAAGAAACATGACCAGATAACCTGTGTTAAAAAATCTATTTTTTCCCTATGTCTCATATCTTGGAATATGAGAGACGTACATAAAAACCAGATATATCATCAGATTGGCTAAGAGAAGATGAACAATTTGATGGGTCAAACGCCTTGTCTCAAATACATAGGAAAGCCGAAAAATAGATCTCGTGAACCGTTCAATGTATAATTTCATAATTCATATCTAATCAATCCGCAGACGTGTCTGCATAATAATCTACCCGCGGGTGGAATGTCACTTGTGCAGATGGAAAGTTATGGGCCAAAATATGAGTTACAAGAGATTTTGGCTTTAGTTTAGATCTACGCCCAGATGACCCCTCCCTAAATCGGGTATTGGTCCTTGACTTCAGAGACACACCCTGCTGGGGAGCTACAAAATGGGTTGTCAGGTCTAAGAGAGCTGAGTTGAAGACATCTCCCCTTTTACTATCAGTACCACCTGGGGAGACCCGTGCCCTTCTGCTCTGAAACTTGAATACGCTAACCCAGGACTTTGGCAAGTACCTTAACCCTTTAACCTCCTATTATCTCTTTGCTGAGCTATTGTTCTCTGTGTGTATATATATATATATTTATTATCTCTCTCTCTCTATATATATATATATATATATATCTATCTATCTATCTTAGTTACATCTTTTCTGTAAATATTTTTATTGCACCTGTTTTACCTTTTAGTAATAAATCTTTCCTTCTGAAAGTGTTGAACTGTTTCTATAGCTCTGTATTGCAATTTACGAATTCCTGCCTCTAAAGAGAGCGTTACTGTGTTTGTTTAACCCTCTGTATAACCGGCCTGCAGTGACCGTTTTATACAGACGATTATCTCAACCATTATAGTGTTATAACCGATATCGCCGAGTTTCCTCTTTCTCTGTACAAAAAGGAGGTGGTGGCAGTGTGAAGGGTTAATTGCGTAATTAACCTGACCCAGTAACAATTGCTCAGGCTGCCGGTACATCGATTGTGGTCCAATTAGCTGGAAAATCGTTGTGCAGGTTGCAGCTGGGCGTGGTATTGTTACGCACGTGACATCGCGGTTTTAGATTGACTAGTCCTTCGATCACCAGTTTGGTGAGAAGGGCTGGGGTCTGACGCCGCGATCGTGACAACTACCTCTCCTGTCACCATCCGTTTAGCTAGCACAGCTGGATGGGGGTGCACACATGCAGCGGTAAAGATTATACCCATCCAAGTGCATAGGGCCAAGCTGCAAACGTGCATGACGTGCATGGTCGTGGTGCAGCATTAATGGGGTTTAAGAAAGGCTTTCCAGCAAAGTTCAACCATGTTAGACGCACATCAAACTGCAGCCCATTTTTTTTTTTTTTTTAAGAACTAGTTTACACTCACAGGTGGTTGAGCCATGTTTATACTGCCCCCACACACAAGTTGCAAAGACATCCACACAGGGATATATACATGGTGGCTGCAATGCTTTGCATCATAGCGCAGCAGAAATGCCCACCCCCTACACTGGTCACAAACAGGGATAGCCCCCCCCCCCAGCGGACGACCCATTAAAGTGAGCGAAGCGGTCCTGGAGTGGTGTGGGGTTTAAACAGACAGTGAGAAGACATACTGCCTGTCAATCACTGTCTGAAAAGGGACTGGATCACTCTTCAGAGGGCCTCCACTAGTGTAAGCAAGCCCTAAATAAAGTCTTTCATATCAGTGTATACACAATGGGACAGAAGTATTGGTTGGATCGGTGTATGGCAGGGGTCTCCAAACTGTGGCCCTCCAGGTGTTGAGGAACTGCAAGTCCCATGAGGCCTTTCAAGACTCAGACAGCCACAGGCAAGACTCCCAGAGGCATGATGGGACTTGTAGTACTCCAACACCTAGAGGGCCATGGTCGCAGTAGCCTGTGTGGCCCCAGCATTTACAATACAAATTAAAGCTGGATGTATTCTGGCAGCACACAAACGCCCTGGACTAGTCTGCCCTACCCCATAGACAAGGCGATGGGAGGAAGAGGTGCTGCAGCAGTCAGGGAACAACAGTCCCTCTATGACCCCCCACCCCCCTGCGTTTAGCAATCACTATCACTAGAAACGTTCCGTGTCCAGCGGCCCAGCTAACATACAACTGACCTACAAAACACAAGGGTTGGGGAGCGGCCGTGTCTGGAGTCACAGTTATGACAGCTGTCAGCCACATATGGGATGCCTGACAGGTGGCACGTCATCGTGGTATGCTGCCAGCTGCTCCATGATGACCAAAGAAAGGAAACGCCAAGGCAATGTTCACAATTAAAGGAGACGTCCTCCCAAAACCTATTGTTTACTTTTAGGTAAACTATAAAGAAAAGGCACAAGTATTGAATGTGCAGGATATAGGGGAACCAACTAAAGCGAAACTCTGTCTAAAAGGGGAAGTTCCACTTTTGTGCCTCCTTCCCCACTTTGGGAAACTTTTTTTTTTTTTTTTTAATGTGGGAGGAGCAGGTTTTGACAGGAACGTGCTTCCATCTGCGTCCAGATCATCTAAGTCACATGTGTCAAATGCAAGGCCCACGGGGGCTGAATCTGGCCCTCCAGGCCATTTCAGCTCCGGCACCCACCTTGTTTCAGCAGAAGAGACAACAGAACTGCACCGCCAGATTCTGCGCTTCTCCATGAAGCTGCAGAGAATTATCTCTGCCCCCCACCACCCCTCAGCAGCAGAGAGAGAATCATCTCTGCCCCCCACCACCCCTCAGCAGCAGAGAGAGAATCATCTCTGCCCCCCACCACCCCTCTCAGCAGCAGAGAAGAGAGAATCATCTCTGCCCCCCACCACCCCTCTCAGCAGCAGACAGAATCATCTCTGCCCCCCACCACCCATCTCAGCAGCAAAGAGAGAATCATCTCTGCCCCCCCACCATCCCTCTCCACAACAGAGAATAGAGAATCATCTCTGCCCTCCCCCCCCCCACCCCTCTCAGCAGCAGAGAAGAGAGAATCATCTCTGCCCCCCACCACCCCTCTCAGCAGCAGAGGAGAACCATCTCTGGCCCCCACCACCCCTCTCAGCAGCAGAGGAGAATCATCTCTGGCCCCCACCACCCCTCTCAGCAGCAGAGGAGAATCATCTCTGCCCCCCACCACCCCTCTCAGCAGCAGAGAAGAGAGAATCATCTCTGCCCCCCCACCACCCCTCTCAGCAGCAGAGAGAGAATCATCTCTGCCCCCCCACCACCCCTCAGCAGCAGAGAAGAATCATCTCTGCCCCCCCACCACCCCTCAGCAGCAGAGAAGAATCATCTCTGCCCCCCCACCACCCCTCAGCAGCAGAGAAGAATCATCTCTGCCCCCCCACCACCCCTCAGCAGCAGAGAAGAATCATCTCTTCCCCCCACCACCCATCTCAGCTTTAGAGAAGATGACCAAACCCCTCCTACAGATCCTGTGCCCCTCTGTGCAGCCGCAGCACCCCCTTATCTCTGCCCCCCCTAGTCTCAGCATTCAGCTGTCTCCAGCCCTCCTGCACTTTCAGCTCCACCCTCACTTTTTTTCCCAGCAGCAGCACAAGATAAGGGGGGACACTGTGGTGTAAGGGAGGTGGGGGACTCTTGACTTCTGATGGTGGTGGTGATGGGGGGGGGGGGGGTTCTTAACATCTGATGGTGGGGTGCTCTGGACATCTAGTCTTGCATCACACAATGAGTCAGAGTTTGACACCCCTGACCTAGGAGATCCAAGCAGACGTTCACCCGCCTCCCCCCCACTCTCTTGCCTGCAACCTTCCGGAACACATCACAGGTCCAGGAGGCTGTGGGACCATTCACAAAGCACAGGGCAGCTCGCACATGCTCAGTGGGAAGCCAGGCTTTGTAAACATACCGATTCTGGGGACCTGAAGATTGGTGAAGAACCGGCCCGGGTGAGGACCGCGCCGGATCCCTGGACAGGCAAGAATCCTTTTATTAAAGTCAGCAGTTCCAGTATTTGTAGTTGCTGACTTTTATATTTTTGTGGGAGACTAAAGCTCCTCCCTACGTTGTCCATACAAAAGGTAGAATTGCAAATGATTCATTTTAAAAGCGTTCGATCAAATTTCTAACAGTGGGGTAAACTGCCATTTGTTTTCAATGGCAGTGACAAGAAAGTTCTCCAACACACACATTTCTAACAGTGAATGGAGACTGCGATCGGTGAAGTCCACTTACTCCAAAAGGCTGATTGTTAAAAGAAAATGAAATTTTGAAGTAACGTTGAAAGACATTTACCAAGTCAGTCATTTTATACAACTTTTTAATCAAATGTTCATTCCAAAATCTACTAGGATATGACCAGCTTGAGGACCGAGGGCCCACCCACTACAGACCGCCGGCAGAAAACTACAGGAGGGGCGGAGACAAGACCAGCCACCCTGCACAAGGAGATAGCAGAACTGTGGGAGGTGCCCAGCAGGCTCCACCCACTACAGGAACTAAAGGAGGGGCGGAGACAAGACCAGTCACCCTGCACAAGGATAGCAGAACTATGGGAGGTCCCCAGCAGGCTCCACCCACTACAGAAACTAAAGGAGGGGGCGGAGACAAGACCAGTCACCCTGCACAAGGAGATAGACTTGTGGGAGGTGCCCAGCAGGCTCCACCCACTACAGAAACTAAAGGAGGGGTGGAGACAAGACCAGTCACCCTGCACAAGGAGATAGCAGAACTGTGAGAGGTGCCCAGCAGGCTCCACCCACTACAGAAACTAAAAGGAGGCAGAGACAAGACCAGTGACCCTGCACAAGGATAGCAGAACTATGGGAGGTGCCCAGCAGGCTCCACCCACTACAGAAACTAAAAGGAGGGGCGGAGACAAGACCAGTCACCCTGCACAAAGATAGCAGAACTATGGGAGGTGCCCTGCAGGCTCCACCCAGTACAGAAACTAAAAAGGAGGGGTGGAGACAAGACCAGTCACCCTGCACAAGGAGATAGCAGAACTGTGAGAGGTGCCTAGCATGCTCCACCCACTACAGAAACTAAAGGAGGGGGCGGAGACAAGACCAGCCACCCTGCACAAGGAGATTGCAGAGCTGTGGGAGGTGCCCAACAGGCTCCACCCACTACAGAAACTAAAGGAGGGGGCGGAGACAAGACCAGTCACCCTGAACAAGGAGAGCAGCAGTGAGCGGTCTTTATTACAGGAAGGAAAATTCTCACCCTGGATTACTACACAGATCTGGGAGAAATACACAAAACACACTGAGATTCAACACACACGAGGACGACATCTCTTCAAACATGTAGTGTGAATAATCAGTAAATGCTGCCCACTACTCTGGAAGTGGATCCATCACCTAAATTCACGTCAGATGAACCCACAGGGCACATCATCCATCCATCACCATTATCTATTCAGATTTTGAAAAATAAAAAGGCAAAAAAAATAAAAAGGGAAAAAACAAAAAAACAAAAAAGGATTCTTGGCTTGTTTTAAAGTAGAAAAAAATAACCAAAATGCATCACAAATCACATGATTTTCCGATACTACACACGCACGTCAATAAACCACACAATATTCCCCTTTAAATGTTCCTATTCAGCAAACAGACCGAGGCTGCTATGTGAAGACAGAAGATTTCCAGCAGATGGGGAAAGCGGGCAGCATGTTCTTCGACATTCCGGAAATTCTGGAACCATCAGCACACAAGGCAGGTGACACCAGGCGTATATTTAGCCCATGTAACTATGGCCAAGTGCTAGACGTCACAGCGACAAGGCAGGAGGTCCAGAATAAACTGCGGGCTTGCCACCAGAGTGCTCAACCCAAGAGAAGATGGAGATGGCTGTAGGTCCCAAACAAATGAAGCAAACGAGGACTATTCCCCAATAAATTTACATATGAAGCAAAGGAGGACTATTCCCCAACAATTCTGTGTATGCAACAAACGAGGACTATTCCCCAATAATTCTACATATACACCAAACGAGGACTATCCCCCAATAATTCTACGTATGCACCAAACAAGGACTGTTCCTCCATAATTCTACGTATGCACCAAACGAGGACTATTCCCCAATAATTCTACGTATGCACCAAACGAGGACTGTTCCCCAATAATTCTACGTACGCACCAAAGGAGGACTATTCCCCAATAATTCTACATATACACCAAACGAGGACTATTCCCCAATAATTCTACGTACGCACCAAACAAGGACTGTTCCTCCATAATTCTACGTATGCACCAAACAAGGACTATTCCCCAATAATTCTACGTACGCACCAAACGAGGACTGTTGCCCAATAATTCTACGTATGCACCAAACAAGGACTGTTCCTCCATAGTTCTACGTATGCACCAAAGGAGGACTATTCCCCAATAATTCTACATATACACCAAACGAGGACTATTCCCCAATAATTCTACGTATGCACCAAACAAGGACTATTCCCCAATAATTCTACGTATGCACCAAACAAGGACTGTTCCTCCATAATTCTACGTATGCACCAAACGAGGACTATTCCCCAATAATTCTACGTATGCACCAAACGAGGACTATTCCCCAATAATTCTACGTATGCACCAAACGAGGACTGTTGCCCAATAATTCTACGTATGCACCAAACAAGGACTGTTCCCCAATAATTCTACTTATGCACCAAATGAGGACTATCCAATTCTATGCATGTAACCCACGAGGACTATTCCCCAATAATTCTACATATGGACAAAAACAAAAAAAGGGCTAACTGCGCTCTCCCATATGCATTCTCAAAACATATATGTGCATCACGACAGGATAAAATTTTAAATATGACACTTAAAAGTCCATGCTTTAGAAAGAAAATAGTCCCAGTACAGTGCTTGGTGCATAGGAATCTAAAAATATATTAATAGTAGAAAGGTCCAGTCCGGGCATGTAGGCCCTTCACAGAACCACCTAGAGGGGGTGACTGGGGACAAGAGAAGGCCAATGTATGAAATCCCTTCTTCAGCTCTATGTATACAAAGGAGCATGGGGGGGCTCTTGTCCATAATGGGGGGTGGTACTGACACAGCTCCAGATGATCCACATTGGCTCACAGTTGATATGATCCAGAAATATTTAGACAGAATAAAGCCCGTGGACTGGATGGCATACACCCACAGGTCCCTAAAGAATTGAGCTCTGTCATTTCAAGGCCATTGTTTCTACTTTTCAGGGACTCTTAATGACTGGCATAGTACCACTGGATTGGCGTAAGGCCAATGTGGGGCCAATATTTAAAAAGAGGTCAAAATCTTTACCAAGTAATTATAGACCTGTTAGTGTAACTTCTATAGTTGGGAAGATACTGGAGAGTTTAATAGAAGACCACAGAGAGGAGTTCTTGCTGGAAAAAAATATTTTAAGCAACAGACAGCATGGAGTCATGAAAGACAGAAGTTGTCAAACAAATCTGATTACTTTTTATGAGGAGGTGAGCAAAACCTTAGACAGAGGGGTGGCGGTGGACGTGGTATACTTGGACAGAGGGGTGGCGGAAAACGTGGTATACTTGGACAGAGGGGTGGCTGTGGACATGATATACTTGGACAGAGGGGTGGCGGTGGACGTGGTATACTTGGACAGAGGGGTGGCGGTGGACGTGGTATACTTGGACAGAGGGGTGGCGGTGGACGTGGTGTACTTGGACAGAGGGGTGGCGGTGGACGTGGTATACTTGGACAGAAGGGTGGCGGTGGACGTGGTATACTTGGACAGAGGGGTGGCGGTGGACGTGGTATACTTGGACAGAGGGGTGGCGGTGGACGTGGTATACTTGGACAGAGGGGTGGCGGTGGACGTGGTATACTTGGACAGAGGGGTGGCGGTGGACGTGGTATACTTGGACAGAGGGGTGGCGGTGGACGTGGTATACTTGGACAGAGGGGTGGCGGTGGACGTGGTATACTTGGACAGAAGGGTGGCGGTGGACGTGGTATACTTGGACAGAGGGGTGGCGGTGGACGTGGTATACTTGGACAGAGGGGTGGCGGTGGACGTGGTATACTTGGACAGAGGGGTGGCGGTGGACGTGGTATACTTGGACAGAGGGGTGGCGGTGGACGTGGTATACTTGGACAGAGGGGTGGCGGTGGACGTGGTATACTTGGACAGAGGGGTGGCGGTGGACGTGGTATACTTGGACAGAGGGGTGGCGGTGGACGTGGTATACTTGGACAGAGGGGTGGCGGTGGACGTGGTATACTTGGACAGAGGGGTGGCGGTGGACGTGGTATACTTGGACAGAGGGGTGGCGGTGGACGTGGTATACTTGGACAGAGGGGTGGCGGTGGACGTGGTATACTTGGACAGAGGGGTGGCGGTGGACGTGGTATACTTGGACAGAGGGGTGGCTGTGGACGTGGTATACTTGGACAGAGGGGTGGTGGTGGACGTGGTATACTTGGACAGAGGGGTGGCGGTGGACGTGGTATACTTGGACAGAGGGGTGGCGGTGGACGTGGTATACTTGGACAGAGGGGTGGCGGTGGACATGATATACTTGGACAGAGGGGTGGCGGTGGACGTGTTATACTTGGACAGAGGGGTGGCAGTGGACGTGGTATACTTGGACAGAGGGGTGGCAGTGGACGTGGTATACTTGGACAGAGGGGTGGTAATTCTACATACGGAGCACACAAGGACCATTGCCCGGTAATTCTACATACAGACCACACAAGGACTATTCCCCAAAAATTCTACATATGGATCACACGGGGACTACTCCCCAATACCTCTATGTATGTACCAAATGAGGACTGTTCCCCAATACCTCTACGTATGCACCAAGCGAGGACTATTCCCCAATAATTTTATGTGTACACGACAGAAGGACTGTCACCAATGACTCTGTATGCACCAGATACCATCGCTGTGTGTTTCGGGCTGCTCACCACGGTCCCATTTGCAGCAATTGCTCCATCCCAATTACCATGAATGGGACTGCCTGCACAGGGACACGCGGAACACCTGGAATAAGATCCAATTGGGTAGAGCTGGCCTCCACTTACATTGGAAAGGGGAGCACCAGGAGGTGCCACAGACAATCCTCATCTCAGACTGAACTCTTCCCAAGCAAAGTGATCACACTACAAATCCCAAACTAACAGCTGACCCAGAAGACAGAAAGCACAACCGTGATCCAAGTCCGGTTTGTTCCGACAGGGAAATAAATTCCCTCTTGACCCCTCCAGGACATAATCGGATAATTCCCTGGATCAACATTCTACTACGTATTTCTATTCCGTGCGATTCAACAAGCATCTGACCTGTTCTTGGGGCAATCGAATTGAAGTGGACCTCTCCAGAACAAGGTTTTCATGAGTGAATTCCTGACATCACAACAGACAGCAACAGATCATTTCTTAGAAAATCTCCACCTTTTAGTGTGCAGTGAAATCAGAGAAAGCCATTCCAGACCGAAGGGAGGGTCTAATGCAGGCCATAGACGGGTCTAAAATTTGGGGAGAAGGAGAGAAGAGAGAAGGAGAGAAGGAGAGAAGAGAGAAGGAGAGAAGAGAGAAGGAGAGAAGAGAGAAGGAGAGAAGAGAGAAGGAGAGAAGAGAGAAGGAGAGAAGAGAGAAGGAGAGAAGAGAGAAGGAGAGAAGAGAGAAGGAGAGAAGAGAGAAGGAGAGAAGAGAGAAGGAGAGAAGAGAGAAGGAGAGAAGAGAGAAGGAGAGAAGAGAGAAGGAGAGAAGAGAGAAGGAGAGAAGAGAGAAGGAGAGAAGAGAGAAGGAGAGAAGAGAGAAGGAGAGAAGAGAGAAGAGAGAAGGAGAGAAGAGAAGAGAAGAGAGAAGGAGAAGAGAAAATGAGAAAAGAAGAGAGAAGGAGAAAAGAAGAGAGAAGAGAGAAGGAGAAAAGAAGAGAGAAGAGAGAAGGAGAAAAGAAGAGAGAAGAGAGAAGGAGAAAAGAAGAGAGAAGAGAGAAGGAGAAAAGAAGAGAGAAGAGAGAAGGAGAAAAGAAGAGAGAAGAGAGAAGGAGAAAAGAAGAGAGAAGAGAGAAGGAGAAAAGAAGAGAGAAGAGAGAAGGAGAAAAGAAGAGAGAAGAGAGAAGGAGAAAAGAAGAGAGAAGAGAGAAGGAGAAAAGAAGAGAGAAGAGAGAAGGAGAAAAGAAGAGAGAAGAGAGAAGGAGAAAAGAAGAGAGAAGGAGAAAAGAAGAGAGAAGGAGAAAAGAAGAGAGAAGAGAGAAGGAGAAAAGAAGAGAGAAGAGAGAAGGAGAAAAGAAGAGAGAAGGAGAAAAGGAGAAAAGAAGAGAGAAGAGAGAAGGAGAAGAGAAGGAGAAAAGAAGAGAGAAGAGAGAAGGAGAAAAGAAGAGAGAAGAGAGAAGGAGAAAAGAAGAGAGAAGAGAGAAGGAGAGAAGAGAGAAGAGAGAAGGAGAGAAGAGAAGAGAAGAGAGAAGGAGAAGAGAAAATGAGAAAAGAAGAGAGAAGGAGAAAAGAAGAGAGAAGAGAGAAGGAGAAAAGAAGAGAGAAGAGAGAAGGAGAAAAGAAGAGAGAAGAGAGAAGGAGAAAAGAAGAGAGAAGAGAGAAGGAGAAAAGAAGAGAGAAGAGAGAAGGAGAAAAGAAGAGAGAAGAGAGAAGGAGAAAAGAAGAGAGAAGAGAGAAGGAGAAAAGAAGAGAGAAGAGAGAAGGAGAAAAGAAGAGAGAAGAGAGAAGGAGAAAAGAAGAGAGAAGGAGAAAAGAAGAGAGAAGAGAGAAGGAGAAAAGAAGAGAGAAGAGAGAAGGAGAAAAGAAGAGAGAAGAGAGAAGGAGAAAAGAAGAGAGAAGAGAGAAGGAGAAAAGGAGAAAAGAAGAGAGAAGAGAGAAGGAGAAGAGAAGGAGAAAAGAAGAGAGAAGAGAGAAGGAGAAAAGAAGAGAGAAGAGAGAAGGAGAAAAGAAGAGAGAAGAGAGAAGGAGAAAAGAAGAGAGAAGGAGAAAAGAAGAGAGAAGGAGAAAAGAAGAGAGAAGGAGAAAAGAAGAGAGAAGGAGAAAAGAAGAGAGAAGAGAGAAGGAGAAAAGAAGAGAGAAGAGAGAAGGAGAAAAGAAGAGAGAAGAGAGAAGGAGAAAAGAAGAGAGAAGAGAGAAGGAGAAAAGAAGAGAGAAGAGAGAAGGAGAAAAGAAGAGAGAAGAGAGAAGGAGAAAAGAAGAGAAGAGAGAAGGAGAAAAGAAGAGAAGAGAGAAGGAGAAAAGAAGAGAAGAGAGAAGGAGAAAAGAAGAGAGAAGGAGAAAAGAAGAGAGAAGGAGAAAGGAGAAGAAAGAAGGAGAAAGAAGAAGAAAGAAGAAGAAAAAGAAGACTTCCAGTCCGCTATTATATTTTATATGAAAAGTCTTGCGGTTGCAACAATGTATCTATCTGTATCCATTTCGGATACAGATGTTTTTATTCGGATACAAATAGATACATTGTTGCAACTGCAATACTTTTTCATGTCAAATATAATAGTGGAGCTCTCTGCAAGGGACAGAAGTAATTAAATGCCGACCATAGATGGGATTAAAATCGGCCGATTTTTTTTACCGTTGGTGGTAATGTCGGCTGATCGAACGACCGATTTTTCGTTTTTTTATTACAAAACGGACGGTTTTCGACCAGTCTATGGCCTGCATAAGGCTCCATGTACACTGCAGCTGATAAACTCACATTTAGGAGCTTTTCTGCGTTTCTTTTCAGCAGCCCCTGAACCCTCCCTAATGTTCTCCTATGTGTCCATGTACACATCGTCGTTTACAGGCAGTTAGGTTTACAGTCTGTTTTTTTTAACGCACCAAACTTGCATTCAGAAGTAGATTTTATCAGTGCTTCAAAAGCTTGTAAACGTGTGTAAACGCGGCTAACCGCGATCGAAGCGTTTTTTAAAAGGTCCATATCCAGATGCTGTCCAGAGCCTTTTCTCATCATCAGAAATGCATGCAAAGCGTTCTCCATGTACTCAAATGGACCCGGTACACCAACGCAGTCAGTTCCAGGTTTCACGTGCAGGAAAAAAATGGTAGAACGCGCCGCATTATGCTCATGATGGGATCCACAGTGATTACAACCAGAAAAGACCGGTTATCTCAACACATACTGCTCTCTCTGCTTCCCTCTATTTCATCTATTTTCAAAATGTCTGAAATAGTTCATTTTTTACTGTTTTTCAGTGCATTCTGGGCCTTTGGAAGGTCTCCTGAGGTTATCTTTAAAAAAAAACGCTTCTAAACGCAAACGCTCATAAACGCGATATGCAAAGCTAAGCAGACGTTTTCCAGCAGTCAGTTTCCATCGTTCAGTGTCCCGTGTACATGCAGCGTAAAGCTTCCATCAATGCCTACTGGGGAGATTTTTCCTCACTTCCTGTGCCTGTAATACCCAATGAATCTGGGGGGTGCAGTTGTCACCGGAAAAAGGAAGTCAGAGAAAGAAAAAAAAGTTCCATTGGAAAGACTTCTCATCCTGTCCTTTCCAGGACAGAGAGACCACCAGAAGAACCTGATGAATGCCTCAACCTGTTCCCACTCCATCCGAAAATAATTTTGGTTGAAGTTGGGCTTTATCAGCTCTATCCCCCACCCCCTCCTTCTATCCCCCACCCCTCCTTCTATCCCCCACCCCCTCCTCCTTCAGCACTGCCATTATTGTGCATACGCCAAAGGTTGGGGACTACCCTGATCTCCATCTTTTTGAATATGTGGGAAAGCGTGCAGGTGGTTGGGGAAACCAGGCTGCGAGCAGCTGTGGCGCAAGGCCCGCTCGGGAGCAGCGTGGCGCATCAGTGCATACGCAGGGGGCAGGGAAGGAAGAAAGAAAAAAACAAAAACCATAATTCTCACCTACATGAGAAATGCAAATAGATAAATGACATTAAAAATAAAAATGTCCAGTAATAAAGGGGAAAGGGGAAGAGGCAGGGCAGCGTGACCTTCAGGCAGCTTTCACACTGATCAATTTTTGTTCAGTTAACCACTTCCCGTCCGGCCCATGTATATAAATGGCCGGACGGTGGTAGTCCAGGGGCGGGTTGCCATTCATAAACGGCGCCCGCCATTTTGGATTGTGCGCGCTCCCTGAGAGCGTGCAGCACTGCGATCTGGTGCCTGCTGTGTATCGATCGCTGTACAGGACCTCTTTGTGAGGTCCCGATCATTTGATCACTGATTGGCCAATCAGTGATCACTGATTGGCCAATCAGTGATCACTGATTGGCCAATCAGTGATCACTGATTGGCCAATCAGTGATCACTGATTGGCCAATCAGTGATCACATGAATAGGTGTAAGCAAGATGTCACTTGCTTACTACGTGTGAAATCTGTGAATGATCACAGAGGTCACATGGTACAGGGCTATTCACAACAGCCTTGTACCATGTGACAAGCTGTGACCAATCAGCCAGAGAGAAGGAGAAATGATTGCTTTTACAGCCTTTATGGGTGTAAAATAAATAAATAAATAAATAAATAAATAAAAAAAATCTTCATCACCCCCCACAAGTAGTACAGTGTCACTATGGTGACACTGTACTGCTAGGGTGACGGCATGTAAAAAAAAAAAAAAAATTTTTTGGTTATAAACTAATTTGTTTTGTTTTTTTTGTGTTTTTTTTTTTAACTAAAAAGATAACGGAATACATTTTGGCCAAGATTTATGAAGAAAGATTATTAATTCGCAAAATTGTATAAAAAAAAAACACTTTTTCAAAATTTGTGGACTTTTTTGTTTATATAGCAAAAAAAAAAAAAAAAATCCCAGTGGTGAATAAATACCGCCAAAATAAAGTTTTATCGGTCTCAAAAAAAAAAAGGCTAAAAAATTCATATGGGTACAGTGTTGCATGACCGCGCAATTGTCAAAGTGTCCGGACTGGAAGGGGGGGTGAAAGTGTCCGGACTGGAAGGGGGGGTGAAAGTGTCCAGACTGGAAGGGGGGGTGAAAGTGTCCAGACTGGAAGGGGGGGTGAAAGTGTCCAGACTGGAAGGGGGGGTGAAAGTGTCCAGACTGGAAGGGGGGGTGAAAGTGTCCAGACTGGAAGGGGGGGTGAAAGTGTCCAGACTGGAAGGGGGGGTGAAAGTGTCCAGACTGGAAGGGGGGGTGAAAGTGTCCAGACTGGAAGGGGGGGTGAAAGTGTCCAGACTGGAAGGGGGGGTGAAAGTGTCCAGACTGGAAGGGGGGGTGAAAGTGTCCAGACTGGAAGGGGGGGTGAAAGTGTCCAGACTGGAAGGGGGGGTGAAAGTGTCCAGACTGGAAGGGGGGGTGAAAGTGTCCAGACTGGAAGGGGGGGTGAAAGTGTCCAGACTGGAAGGGGGGGTGAAAGTGTCCAGACTGGAAGGGGGGGTGAAAGTGTCCAGACTGGAAGGGGGGGTGAAAGTGTCCAGACTGGAAGGGGGGGTGAAAGTGTCCAGACTGGAAGGGGGGGTGAAAGTGTCCAGACTGGAAGGGGGGGTGAAAGTGTCCAGACTGGAAGGGGGGGTGAAAGTGTCCAGACTGGAAGGGGGGGTGAAAGTGTCCAGACTGGAAGGGGGGGTGAAAGTGTCCAGACTGGAAGGGGGGGTGAAAGTGTCCAGACTGGAAGGGGGGGGTGAAAGTGTCCAGACTGGAAGGGGGGGGTGAAAGTGTCCAGACTGGAAGGGGGGGTGAAAGTGTCCAGACTGGAAGGGGGGGTGAAAGTGTCCAGACTGGAAGGGGGGGTGAAAGTGTCCAGACTGGAAGGGGGGGTGAAAGTGTCCAGACTGGAAGGGGGGGTGAAAGTGTCCAGACTGGAAGGGGGGGTGAAAGTGTCCAGACTGGAAGGGGGGGTGAAAGTGTCCAGACTGGAAGGGGGGGTGAAAGTGTCCAGACTGGAAGGGGGGGTGAAAGTGTCCAGACTGGAAGGGGGGGTGAAAGTGTCCGGACTGGAAGGGGGTGAAAGTGTCCGGACTGGAAGGGGGTGAAAGTGTCCGGACTGGAAGGGGGGGAAAGTGTCCGGACTGGAAGGGGGGGAAAGTGTCCGGACTGGAAGGGGGGGAAAGTGTCCGGACTGGAAGGGGGGGAAAGTGTCCGGACTGGAAGGGGGGGAAAGTGTCCGGACTGGAAGGGGGGGAAAGTGTCCGGACTGGAAGGGGGGGAAAGTGTCCGGACTGGAAGGGGGGGAAAGTGTCCGGACTGGAAGGGGGGGAAAGTGTCCGGACTGGAAGGGGGGGAAAGTGTCCGGACTGGAAGGGGGGGAAAGTGTCCGGACTGGAAGGGGGGTGAAAGTGTCCGGACTGGAAGGGGGGTGAAAGTGTCCGGACTGGAAGGGGGGTGAAAGTGTCCGGACTGGAAGGGGGGTGAAAGTGTCCGGACTGGAAGGGGGGTGAAAGTGTCCGGACTGGAAGGGGGGTGAAAGTGTCCGGACTGGAAGGGGGGTGAAAGTGTACGGACTGGAAGGGGGGTGAAAGTGTACGGACTGGAAGGGGGGTGAAAGTGTACGGACTGGAAGGGGGGTGAAAGTGTACGGACTGGAAGGGGGGTGAAAGTGTCCGGACTGGAAGGGGGTGAAAGTGTCCGGACTGGAAGGGGGGGGGGGGGGGGGAAGTGTCCGGACTGGAAGGGGGGGGGGGAAGTGTCCGGACTGGAAGTGGTTCAATATGGAGGGTATGGAAAGATTGGCAGAAAAGGCTGCGAGCACGTCTGATCGGCAGATCCATAGCCTGGAAGGGGAGTGCGCTGAACATCGCAGCTTTCCCCGCAGAGCAAATCTTAAAATACATAAAAAAATTAAAAGGACTCTTCTTGTCACAAAAGATGTATGACATCACCGAACGGCAAAATAAACATTTCACAAACTGATGACAGCACACCGAGTGACAGACAGGAGATGGTTAAACGCCTTGCAGAAACTAATCCCAGGTGTCACAGTTCCAGGAAGTGCAGAGGGGGCGGAGCCACAGACTGACAACAAACAAAAGTCAGGGCTGTGATCTGTTCCATGTTCCTGATCAAAAGGGAATCAGACACTGATGTGTGCTCAGGACTGGAGGGGGATCACACATCAATCACCATCTGATGGCATTGTATACAATAAGGTGTATCCTAATGCCCCGTACACACAATAACAAAATCATACGAAACAATTTTGCGGGACCGCTGATCGAACGATTTCCTCTTCGTTGATGAGCAGGACGTGTTAACCGATAACGATATTGTGAACGAAAAAATCCGGTTGAACTACAGTGAAAAATGTTGCCGTTTCGCATACGAACGACCGATTTTCTATGCGCTGGTATGACGGTTGTACGTAAAAAATCTATCAAGCGCTATCACGCGTGAGCGGAAACAGAAGATGACCCGGATGTTTATGTCTGAGGAATCTGCGCAAACATGAACAAAAAACCCAAATGTTAAAAAGTAGATTGGCCGAATGAGATGGCCGAATTGGATGAAACCAGAATTGTGCAGATTGTATTGTATGTATCGTTATTTATGTATATAGGTCATGGAATAAACAACATTCTACTCATTGCTGGTAATGGTTGTGTATATCGATCGTTCTGGGCGTGGCTACAAGGTCACACGCACACCGCATCACTTCCACTTGTACGGAAGATGTCAACGCTACGTATTGCCCGACGTACGATTTTTTTTAGATTGGTTAATGTGGGCCACGATTTTGACCAACGAATGAACGCCTCTCTGTCATCGGATGACCGATCGGTCGATTTTCTAATCGTGTATTCCCACCTTAAGCCCGGGTTCACATACATGTGGTGCAGTAAATCGCATGGGATTCGCATAGAAACCGCACCGCCTTCCTGTGCACATCACATGCGGTTTGTGTGCGGTGCGATCGGAGCCGTATATTTTGTATGGCTCCAATCACACCGCACCAAAAACATGCAGGACCTTTTTTTGGGAACGCACTAGAACTGGATCGCACGGGTATTCACACCTATGCGATCCGATTCTGCACATTGCACCGCGTTTTGCGCACCGATTTCGGGGTGTTGTTAACCACCTCCCGTCCCGTTGTATATAAACACCCGGACGGTGCCAGCGCAGGGTCAGGTGGCATTTATTAAACGGCCTCCCCATCCCCTGCTTGTTCACACTCCCTGGGAGCGCGCATCACTGCGATCCGGTGCCCGCTGTGTCCTCCGATCACATTGGAACACTGATCGTCAGACGGGACCTCTATTTCTTCCTCATTTTAGGCCAAAATGTATTCTGCTCCATGTCGTTGCTAAAAAAAAAAATCCCAATACGTGTAAATTAATTGGTTTACGTGAAAATTATAGCGTCTACAAATGGCGATATACATATAGTGGGATTTTTTTTTTTTATACTAGTAATGGCGGCGATCAGTGACTTACAGCGGGACTGCGGCGGGCATTCTGACACTGGGGCGGAACTGACTTGGTGTCACTGACATCCCCAGTGACACCAATACAGTGATCAGTGCTAATAAAAAGCACTGACTGTACTAATGGCACTGGGCAGGAAGGGGTTAACATCTGGGGCGATCAAAGGGTTAACTGTGTGCTGCTTTACATAGTGTGCTGCGTTTTCAAAGTGTGGCGGCATTTGTATTCGGCCCCCCCGGAGTCAATACTTTGTAGGACTCTGGATGGCTACAATTCCAGCTGCAAGTCTTTTTGGGGATGTCTCTTTGCACATCTAGACAGGGACATTTCTGCCCATTCTTCTTTGCAGAATTGCTCAAGCTCTGTCAGATTGGATGGAGAGCGTCTGGGAACAGCAATTTTCAGGTCTGGACACAGATTCTCCATTGGATTTAGGTCTGGACTGTGATTGGCCCATTCTAACACATGAAAATGCTTTGATCTGAACCATTCCATTGTAGCTCTGGCTGGATGTTTCGGGTCGTTGTCCTGCTGGAAGGGGAACCTCCGCCCCAGTCTCAAGTCCTTTGCAGACTCCAACAGGTTTTCTTCTAAGATCGCCCTGTATTTGGCTCCATCCATCTTCTCATCAACTCTGACCAGCTTCCCTGTCCCTGCTGAAGAAAAGCATCCTCACAACATGATGCTGCCACCACCATGTTTCACGGTTTGGATGGTGTGTTTAGGGTGATGTGCAGTGTTAGTTTTCCCCCACACATAACGTTTTGCTTTTAGGCCAAAAAGCTCCATTTTAGTCTCATCTGACCAGAGCCCCTTCTTCCACATGATTGCTGGGTCCCCCACATGGCTTCTCACAAACTGCAAACAGGACTTCTTATGGCTTTCTTCCAACAATGGCTTTCTTCTTGCCACTCTCCCATAAAGGCCAGATTTGTGGAGCGCACAGCTAATAGTTGTCCTGTGGACAGATTCTCCCACCTGAGCTGTGGATCTCTGCAGCTCCTCCAGAGTTCCCATGGGCCTCTTGGCTACTTCTCTGATGAATGCTCTCCTTGCCCAGCCTGTCAGTTTAGGTGGACGGACATGTCTTGGTAGGTTTGCAGCTGCACCATACTCTTCCCATTTTCGGATGATGGATTGAACAGTGCTCCGTGAGATGTTCAAAGCTTGGGAGATTTTTTTTTTTTTTTACTTCTCCACAACTTTATCCCTGACCTGTATGGTGTGTTCCTTGGCCTTCATGATGCTGTTTGTTCACTAATGTTCTATAACAAACCTCTGAGGGCTTCACAGAACAGCTGTATTTATACGGAGATTAAATTACACACAGCTGGACTCCATTTACTAATCAGGTAACTTCTGAAGGCAATCGGTTCCACTAGATTTTAGTTAGGGGTATCAGAGTAAAAGGGGGCTGAATACAAAATGCATGCCACACTTTTCAGACATTTGTAAAAAAAAATTTGAAAACCATTTCTCATTTTCCTTCCACTTCACAATTATGTACGGCTTTGCGCTGGCCCATCACATCAAATCCCAATAAAATACATTGACGTCTTTTTGGTTGTAACACGACAACATGGGGAAAATTTCACGGGGTATGAATACTTTTTCAAGGCACAGTACATGTGGCTTTGAGCAGCCCTGCCGCAGTATTTCTGCTATAGGCCAGGGAAAAAGAGGTGAAAATTAAAATTATTTAATTGAATTCTTCCCCCAGAGTATGACCAGCTTAAAGCTGAACTCCAGACGCAAAGATGCTCATTTAAAGTATAACGAAAAGGCAATTTTTTTTTTTTTAGTCTTGGATGCAGATTGATTAGACCCCCTGTCAGGTTTTTATTGCTGCTTTTAAAGACCCCAGATCTCTCCATAAAGAGGACCTATTTAATATAATTACTTAATATATTATAAATATGATTATATAATATTTAAAGCACCCCTCTCTCCTTGTGCTCGCTAGCAGAAGCAATGATCGGTACCCTCGGTACCCCGCCCCCCCCCCCTTTTACAGAGCAACTGAGATTTGAGGTTGTCAATCATAGGCCGTGTGCTGGAGGTCACTGCCCTGTCACTTTTTTTTCCTCTTGGTGTCAGGAAAACTTGTCAGAAGTGACTCATACAGATCTCAGAAGAAGGAGGCAGCAGACAGAAATGACACTTAGTGCTCTGGACTGAGACAAGTACGCTCTATGGCGGGATATGCTTTGTTCATTTTTCATGTCTGAGGGTTACAACTGCTTTAATTTCATTTTTAGTTTATATTTGTAGAACACTTTTCTCCCTTTAAAACCAACTTTTACAGGGTAAGACGATGCTGCAATACGCTAAAAACACACCATACCCACCGCACCCCCCCTTTAACAGTCAACGCCTCAAGGTTTCGGCTTGTACCTTTGATTTCTCTGAGTTCTTCACCCGTCACCCCAGGAGCCATAGAACTCATATTCCTGCTCCCAGTTCTGGAACGTCCCCATTGCAGTGCAATGAGGGGGTCACTTTGGGAGTGGGGGTGCCACGTTCACACTGGGCTATCCAAGTTCTGGGGCTCCAGAGAAGACACAAGCAGGCACCTTGCGGTATCTCCAGGCTACCAACAGACACAGGACACCGTGGGGCGGACCCGGGGTCAACCCTGCACATGGATGATCTTTCCTAGAAAAGCTTCTTCTATAAATAGGAAACGATTTTCTCTACCAAAAATAAATCAGGACAAAAAAAAAAACAAGAAAAAAAAAAAAACACATAAGACAGTGGCAAGTGCTATAAAACGAATGCGTCAATCTACACGCCAAGTATCAGACACAATCAACCAAGTATCTTAAAGGCTAAGTTCACACACACACACACACACACATATATATATATATATATATACACACACACAGTCAGGTCCATAAATATTGGGACATCGACACAATTCTAACATTTTTGGCTCTATACACCACCACAAATGATTTGAAATGAAACGAACAAGATGTGCTTTACCTGCAGACTGTCAGCTTTAATTTGAGGGTATTTACATCCAAATCAGGTGAACGGTGTAGGAATTACAACAGTTTGCATATGTGCCTCCCACTTGTTAAGGGACCAAAAGTAATGGGACAATTGGCTTCTCAGCTGTTCCATGGCCAGGTGTGTGTTATTCCCTCATTATCCCAATTACAATGAGCAGATAAAAGGTCCAGAGTTCATTTCAAGTGTGCTATTTGCATTTGGAATCTGTTGCTGTCAACTCTCAAGATGAGATCCAAAGAATCAGTGAAGCCATCATTAGGCTGAAAAAACAAAACAAACCCATCAGAGAGATAGCAAAAACATTAGGCATGGCCAAAACAACTGTTTGGAACATTCTTAAAAAGAAGGAACGCACCGGTGAGCTCAGCAACACCAAAAGACCCGGAAGACCACGGAAAACAACTGTGGTGGATGACCGAAGAATTCTTTCCCTGGTGAAGAAAACCCCCTTCACAACAGTTGGCCAGATCAAGAACACTCTCCAGGAGGTAGGTGTATGTGTGTCAAAGTCACCAATCAAGAGAAGACTTCACCAGAGTGAATACAGAGGGTTCACCACAAGATGGAAACCATCGGTGAGCCTCAAACACAGGAAGGCCAGATTAGAGTTTGCCAAACGACATCTAAAAAAGCCTTCACAGTTCTGGAACAACATCCTATGGACAGATGAGACCAAGATCAACTTGTACCAGAGTGATGGGAAGAGAAGAGGATGGAGAAGGAACTGCTCATGATCCTAAGCATACCACCTCATCAGTGATCATGGTGGTGGTAGTGTCATGGCGTGGGCATGTATGGCTGCCAATGGAACTGCTTCTCTTGTATTTATTGATGATGTGACTGCTGACAGAAGCAGCCGGATGAATTGTGAAGTGTTTCGGGAATATTATCTGCTCATATTCAGCCAAATGCTTCACAACTCATTGGACGCTTCACAGTGCAGATGGACAATGACCCAAAGCAGACTGCAAAAGCAACCAAAGAGTTTTTTAAGGGAAAGAAGTGGAATGTTCTGCAATGGCCAAGTCCATCACCTGACCTGAATCCGATTGAGCATTTCACTTTCTGAAGACAAAACTGAAGGGAAAATGCCCCAAGAACAAGCAGGAACTGAAGACATGTTTATACAAGAAAACTTATTCCTGCGCCAAAACTTTCCAAATAACACTCTAAAAATGCTGCTGTGCCAATCGTGAAAACACAAACAATATAAATATAAATAAACAGCGCAAATTTAGATGATTAATCAATATAATAAATCATATAAAATAGGTGCATAAATTATTCGTGTTTGTCCTTAATCTTAAACAAAAACACCCAAAAGTCCATGTGCTGAAAACATAATTAAATTGTTGAAATAAAAGTGCAAACTTCTTTTCTTCAAAAAATACTTTCACCTTCCACCCGTGCACAAACCAACATTGAATACACTCACCAGAACTTGGTGAGTAAAAGACCTTTAAGGAATTTTTAGGGATCCTAAACCCTCATTGGTGCCACGCTAGGGAAAATCTTCACCCTCCGAATAGACTCCACCATCCAACCAAAAGAAAAAAACTCACATAGCATAATATTGTCACACAATAGTAACTTTTTCCAAATGGAGATTAAGGCCACTCACATGTTAAACACTTGCTAAAGGCATGTTTATTATGTATAAAAGGCTTCAGTTCCAGCAGATATACAAACTTTTCCTTCCAGGACTCTCACATCCACAGTGGAACAAAGACAGGACTCCTCTTAGACCGGGTGTCGGCAACCCGCGGCTCTTTTTCATCTTTGCTGCGGCTCCGGAGCACACTGCCCACCAGGTGACAGGCAATAGGGTTTCAGTGGTCGGCAAGCCGCGGATCGCAAGCCACATGCGGCTCTTCTGTGTGCCGGGCGCCCGCTCCCCTCCCTCCTCTCGGGCGGCCGCCTCAAAAGTCAGGACTCTTTTAATCCGGCCCGCGGAGCGTGGAACATTAGCTGTCAGGATGTAGGCGGGGCAGCCAGGATGTAGGCGGGGCAGCGTGACGAACTCCTCTCACAGTCCGCCCTGAAGACCGGAACACAGCGCGGGAACACAGCGAGAGGAACGCGCGGAGCAAAGGTAAGTGAATTGAGACAATATGGGGAATTAATTACTATAGGGGGGATGAATTACTATGGGGGATGAATTATTATATGGAGGATTGATTACTATGGGGGATGAATTATTATATGGAGGATTAATTACTATGGGGGATGAATTACTATATGGGGGATGAATTACTATCGGGGGGATGAATTACTATAGGGGGGATGAATTACTATAGGGGGGATGAATTACTATAGGGGGGATGAATTACTATAGGGGGGATGAATTACTATAGGGTGGATGAATTACTATAGGGGGGATGAATTACTATAGGGGGGATGAATTACTATAGGGGGGATGAATTACTATAGGGGATGAATTACTATATGGAGGATGAATTACTATATGGAGGATGAATTACTATATGGGGGATGAATTACTATGGGGGATGAATTACTATATGGGGGATGAATTACTATAGGGGGGATGAATTACTATAGGGGGGATGAATTACTATATGGAGGATGAATTACTATATGGGGGATGAATTACTATGGGGGATGAATTACTATATGGGGGATGAAGCTAACTGCACGATCCTGTATATAGCATTAAGGTAAGAAACAATATATGCAGTGTCGGATTTGTTTTAAATGTTGCAATGGTTTTGCGGCTCCCAGTCTTTTTTTTCCCTTCGGAAACGGGTCCAAGTGGCTCTTTATGTCTTAAAAGTTGCAGACCCCTGTCTTAGACCAAACAGTGAACCAAGATGGCCGCTGGAACGCACCGCTCAGCGTGCGTTCCACTCACCGGAAATGACGTCAGGCGCATGGAGTGTGGACCGGAAATGCGTCAAGACTTGATAACGCCCTATGGGAGGGGCGAAACGTGTTGACGCATTTCCGGTCCACACTCCATGCGCCTGACGTCATTTCCGGTGAGTGGAACGCACGCTGAGCGGTGCGTTCCAGCGGCCATCTTGGTTCACTGTCTTTGTTCCACTGTGGATGTGAGAGTCCTGGAAGGAAAAGTTTGTATATCTGCTGGAACTGCAGCCTTTTATACATAATAAACATGCCTTTAGCAAGTGTTTAACATGTGAGTGGCCTTAATCTCCATTTGGAAAAAGTTACTATTGTGTGACAATATTATGCTATGTGAGTTTTTTTCTTTTGGTTGGATGGTGGAGTCTATTCGGAGGGTGAAGATTTTCCCTAGCGTGGCACCAAAGAGGGTTTAGGATCCCTAAAAATTCCTTAAAGATCCTTTACTCACCAAGTTCTGGTGAGTGTATTCGATGTTGGTTTGTGCACGGGTGGAAGGTGAAAGTATTTTTTGAAGAAAAGAAGTTTGCACTTTTATTTCAACAATTTAATTATGTTTTCAGCACATGGACTTTTGGGTGTTTTTGTTTAAGATTAAGGGCAAACACGAATAATTTATGCACCTATTTTATATGATTTATTATATTGATTAATCATCTAAATTTGCGCTGTTTATTTATATTTATATAGGAACTGAAGACAGTTGCAGTAGAGGTCTGGCAGAGCATCACCAGGGATGAAACCCAGCGTCTGGTGATGTCTATGCGTTCCACACTTCAGGCTGTAATTGACTGCAAAGGATTTGCAACCATTAAAAAGTGAAAGTTTGATTTATGATTATTATTCTGTCCCATTACTTTTGGTCCCTTAACAAGTGGGAGGCACATATGCAAACTGTTGTAATTCCTACACCGTTCACCTGATTTGGATGTAAATACCCTCAAATTAAAGCTGACAGTCTGCAGTTAGAGCACATATTGTTTGTTTCATTTCAAATCCATTGTGGTGGTGTATAGAGCCAAAAATGTTAGAATTGTGTCCATGTCCCAATATTTATGGACCTGACTGTGTATATATATATTTATATTATATTCCAGCTCCCCTATGCTCCAATAAACCATTATTGTACCTCAGTTGCAAAAATATACAAGCTCTCTTAGGCCCCATTCATACCTGAGCATTCTGTAGCGCGAAGCTTCAAAATGATCAGGGAAAAACAAAAAAAGTAAAAAAAATTGATATTACTCTATGCAGATGGTTCACATCTCTGCTCCAAGTCGCTTGAAACAGAACGTATGAAGCTAAAAAAGAATAAAGTTTTGGAGCTACTTTTGTAGCTTAATTTGGGCAGATGTGCACGTTTTTGGCGCGTTCTTATTCCCATAGAAAAGAAATGTGCGATTGCCGCATTTTTGTGCGATTTTCTGAATTTGTAAAAATACATAAATAAAAAAAAAATAGTATATGAATAAATGGAAAATAAATACACATACAAATAAAAAATCATGATAAATCATATTAGCCCCTAACCTTAAAAATAATAATTTATTGGTATTATTTTATTACTTTAAGGTTTTAGGGGGTTAAGGGTTCATTATTATTAATTTACTATTACAAGTGTTTTGGGTGACACAGTGGCTTAGTGGTTAGCACGTCTGCCGTGCAGTAAATGGGTCATGGGTTCAATTCCCAATTATGGCGCCTCCTGCATGGAGTTTGCATGTTCTCCCTGTGCCTGCGTGGATTTCCTCCGGGTACTCCGGTTTCCTTCTACACTCCAAAGACATGCTGATAGGTTAATTGGATCCTGTCTAAATTGACCCCCACAGCCATCTCCTCCTGTACCACTATCCCCTCAATCCTAGATTGTAAGCTTGAAGGAGCAGGGCCCTCGATCCCCTCGTGTATCGCATTGTATTGTTATTGTTCTGTCACATGTTCTGTCTCCCTATTATTGGCGCTTTATAAATACTGTATAATAATAATAGGCTCCTGTCTAAATTGTCCTAGTTTCATCCCTGGCCATGCAGGATCTCCTGCATGGTGGGGGTTGGGGAAAGACCTGGCAACCTACCCTGTAAAATAATTGCTAAGCGAATTCATGGAAAATGTTGTTTACGAGGGACAGTCCATGCAATCGCCAAGGGTCGGGTATGACTGGATAGATAGACAGACATTTATAAACGGCCTCCCCGCACCCTGCTTGTGCTTGCTCCCTGGGAGAGCGCAGCACCGCGATCCGGTGCCTGCTGTGTCCTCCGGACACAGTGGAACACTGATCATCGGATGGGACCTCTGTGCGAGGTCCCGATCATGTGATCACTGATTGGCCAATCAGTGATCACATGCAGAGTAGTAAGCAAGATGTCACTTCTGACATCATTGCTTACTACGTGTGAAATCTGTGAATGATCACAGAGGTCACATGGTACAGGGTTATTCACAACAGCCTTGTACCACGTGACAAGCTGTGACCAATCGCAGCTCACACAGTAGTTCTCAATGGCTGCAAGAATGCAGCCAGAGAGAAGGAGAAATGATTGCTTTTACAGCCTTTATGGGTGTGAAGGCAATCAGTTTGAGAAAAAAAAAAAACATCACCCCCCATCAGAAGAGGGGGCGCGGCAGCGTCGGCGGCCCTCCCTTCAGAAAAGGGGGCGCGGCAGCGTCGGCGGCCCTCCCTTCAGAAGAGGGGGCGCGGCAGCGTCGGCGGCCCTCCCTTCAGAAGAGGGGGCGCGGCAGCGTCGGCGGCCCTCCCTTCAGAAGAGGGGGCGCGGCAGCGTCGGCGGCCCTCCCTTCAGAAGAGGGGGCGCGGCAGCGTCGGCGGCCCTCCCTTCAGAAGAGGGGGAGCGGCGGCCCACCCTTCAAAAAAAGGGGGCGCGGCAGCGTCGTCGGCCCACCCTTCACAAGAGGGGGAGCAGCGGCCCTCCCTTCAAAAAAAAGGGGGCGCGGCAGCGTCGGCGGCCCTCCCTTCAGAAGAGGGGGCGCGGCAGCCCACCCTTCAGAAGAGGGGGCGCGGCAGCCCACCCTTCAGAAGAGGGGGCGCGGCAGCCCACCCTTCAGAAGAGGGGGCGCGGCAGCGTCGGCGGCCCTCGCTTCAGAAGAGGGGGAGCGGCAGCGCTGGCGGCCCTCGCTCCAGAAGACAAGATCTGGGAGGGTTGTTGGACCTCCACAGAACACGTGACACAGCAGCGTTGTGGGATTCAGGATCGTTGTCGGCCCTCCATAGAAGACGTGATTCGGCAGCCTTGTCGGCCCTCCACAACCAGACCAGCCAGAGATTAGTGGTCACATGATCAGACAGAAAACCGACATTTCCATTGCAATTGGCTAGAAGACATGTGTAGGGCAAAGGGGAGGGGCCATGAGAAAGATGCTTTATAATGTAACCCTTCCTTCTATTCTAACATACCCTCAATCAGCATTGGAATTTCACTGTCCATTGTGGGCCCTGAGGGCCCCGATCCTGGCATCAGAAGGGCCCTTTCTGGTCAGCACTGCACAGATCCCTGGACGTCGGAGACAACATGGTGGGGCCCCCCAATGCAATCATAAGCAAGATAGAAGCAGATAAATGCCATTCACCTCCCTGGCTGATGTTTATTGAAATGCTGTCAAAGGGGCCCTGTCACTAATAAAGGACCCCTACTCATCCCAGTGACATCAGGGGCCCCAGGCCCTCTATCACTATGGGGCCCCTAATGATTATTGTAATAATTTATTATTTAGCCCTATGAGGACAAGGGGCCCTTGGGATGGTAATGATGGTTAGGGCCCCTCAAGAACTAGAAGAAGCATTATAAAAATGGGGCCCCAGGATATCCATAATGGGTTCAGGCACAAGAGATAATAAAGGGTCCTCTAGAATACCGGACAATGACGACTAATTTCAGCACACCCCAATAATAAGGGGTCCCTGCTATAAAGATCAGGGGCCCCGGTGAAGATACAGAAAGCTCACTAGTGAGAGACGTTCTGGTGATAATTGAGGGTACTATAAGGACACGGGGCCCCTATGTCAATATAGGGTCCACCTAAAAACAAAAAAACATTAACAATAAAAAAGGGACCCCATAATGATTAGGGGCCCCAATGATACAACCTCTGCAATGAGAGATGCTATCACAGACAATGATGACAGGGGGCCCTTTGAGGACGTGGGGCCCCTGTAAAGTTAATAACTACAGAAAGACACCCATAATGGGTTAGGGGCCCCAGCAATAATAAAGGGTTCTCAATGACAATAATAAGATGGCCCTCAGGGCCCCAGTGAGGATACAGCAACCTCTACAATGACAGTTATCAATGAAGGCTCCATTAAGGACATGGGGCCCCTAAAAATTCAACAGTAGGGGCCCATTAACGACAATAAAAATGTAATATAAGGGGCCCCTGCAAAATTTAAAAAGGGTCAGGGGCCCCATTGGCGATACAGTAACTACTACGGTTCTCTGGTAGAAGATCCTGTAAATACATGGGGCCCCTATAAGTCAACATCAAGGGCCCCTTACAAACAAAAAAAACATAGCAAGGGGTTCCTAGGTTAATCATGAAGGTTAGGGGTCCCAGGAATGATACAGCAACTTCTACAATGTGCCCAATAAGGACATGGGGCCCCAATAATGTCAACAATAAGGGCCCCATAAAACCATTATAAGGGGTCCCTTGGACAATCATAATGGTTAGGGGCCCCCAGTTATGATCCATCTTCCATCCCAATGAGAACTGTTCTTACAGACAGAGGACATGGGGCCCCTGAAATGTTAATGGCAAGGGTCCCTCAATAATATAAGGGATCCCTAGGTGAGGGGCCCCTATTATAACAAAGGTTTCTATACTGATAGGGTCCCTCATTGTTAATGATAAAGGGCCCAATGAGGCTTGGGGGCCCCTGTGATGACAGTAATGGGCTCCTTAATAATAAAAACAATTCTATGATAACAATAACAGTTGGGGCCCCTGTGACTACAGAAGAGGGGCCCTATCATGAGAATAATAGGGGTAATGATATTGAAAGACCTTATATGACATTACCACCCCTAGGATGACAAGGGGCCCCTTTGGCTACAATGAGGGGCCCCTGAGATGGCATGCCCTCAGTGACAATGATGATAAGGGAACCCAAGATCACAAGGGGCCCTGGGGCTAAAATTACAGAGGGCCCCTATGATGGCAGGCCTCCGTGACAATGATGATATGTGGCCCTAGGATGACTAGGGGCCCCCGAGATCCTAAAAATGTTGAGAGCCCCATCAGCCTTATAAAGAGCCCTATGATGACAGGGGTCCCCCAAGGATGACAGTGACAGAGGGTTCCCTAACTCACAATGATAATAAGGGGCCCTAGGATGACAGGAGGGCCCTGAGATAATCATAAAGTTGAGGGTCCCATCTGCCCTAAGACAAGAGGCCCCAGGGATGAAAGAGGGGTCCCTATGATGACAGGCCCTCACATTCATGATATGGGGTCCTAGGATTACCAGGGGCCCCTGAGTTTCTAATAATATTAAGGGGCCCCATCAGAAAAAACAGCCCTTTGAAGACAATTGGCCCCAGGGATGACAGAGGGGCCCTTATGACGGCAGGCCTTCAGTGACAATGATTATATGGGGCCCTAGGATAACCAGGGGCCACTGAGATCCTCCTGATGTTGAGGGGCCCCATCAGTACAAACAGCCCCAGGATAACAAGGGGCCCCTGAGATCCTCATAATGTTGAAGGCCCCATCAGTAATTACCATCCACTTTGGGATAAGGGGCCCTATAATGACAGGCACCCCCCCCCCCCCCCCAAGGATGACAGTGACTGAGGGGTCCCTCACAATAATAAGGGGGCCTAGAATGACATGGGGCCCCTGAGACCCTAATAATGTTGAGGGCCTCATCAGCCCTATGATGACAAGGGGCCCCAGCAATGGTAGCAGGGCCCCTATGATGGCATCCCCTCACAATGATGATATGGGGCCCTAAGATGACCAGAGTTCCTCATAATGTTGAGGGGCCCCATCAGTATGCAGAGCCATATGATAACACCGGGCCCCAATGATGATAAAGGGCCCAAGGATGACCAGTGGCCCCTGAGATCCTAATATTGTGGAGGGCCCCATCACATCAGCCCTATGATAAAGGGCCCTCTGATGACAAGGGGCCTCAAGGATGACAGTAAGAGAGGGGCCCCTCACTGCCGATGATGATAAGGGGCCCTTAAGATCCTAATACTGTTGATGGGCCAATCAGTGAAAGCCATCACGCGTCTGATGACAAGGGGCCCCAGGATGACACTGACAGAGGGGCCCCTGACTGACAATGCTGATGCTCAGGGCCCCAGTGACGGTGATCAGGGCCCTCAGACTGCTGTCAGGCCCGGGCCCCTCCTCAGATCTGGGGCCCCCAGGCTGTCAGGGCTCCTCACCTCTCGGGGGACGGGCTGGCCGTCCTCTCCGGGCACCATTCTCCGGGCGGCGGGCGGCGTCACACGGGGTACATGCTGAGCGGACACCCTGCCAGCAGCAGACGCAATCAATGGAGAAATGGCCGCCGGAACTCTCGCGAGAGCACGGGCGATGTCACTTCCCGGCCCCGGAGCTCCCGTCGCTATGGCGATGCCAAGCTGGGAGTACCATGATGGCGGGGCGCCGCCTGATTAGAACTGTGTGGGCAGCCATGTTGGCACACCCATAGTGAGCAACAACAACACTGACTTCTGTCACCTCACTGCCACAGTGGGAGGAGGACACAAGGAGGGCCCAACCACTCCTACTACTGCGGGGACATCCTGTTTAAAGAATAAGAATAAACATGTCCTTAAGGCGAACTTTGCATTAAAGTAGAAATAAAGGGAATTTTTGGTTACTGTAATAGAAGATTATAACCCTTGTCAAGTTTTTTTTCCATCTATGTCCCATGGTTCACTTCATGTCTCATAAACAAAACAGGAAGTGGGAGGAAATCCCTCCAAACGGAGGGGAGCTTTGGTTGTCTCCATTGGAAGATTTCCCCTCTATTCCTGTTTTGGTGACAACCCAAAAGTTAGGATTTTCTTTCACTCTCAAGAATAACAGTAAATCGTTCACTTCCTGTCCCATAGCCAAAACAGGAAGTGGGAGGAAATTCCTCCAAATTGAGGGATTCCCTGGTCGTCCCCATTGGAAGATTTCCCTCTATTCCTGTTCTGTTGACAACCCAAAATTTGGGATTTTTTTTAACCTTCACTCTTGGGGATTATGGTAAATGGTTCACTTCCTGTCTCATAACCAAAACAGGAAGTGGGAGGAAATCCCTGCAACGTGAGGGGATCTTTGGTTGTCTCCATTGGAAGATTTTCCCTCTATTCCTGTTCTGGGGACAACAAAAAAGTTAGGATTTTCTTTCACTTTCACTCTCAGGGACAGCAGTAAATGGTTCACTTCCTGTCTCATAGCCAAAACAGGAAGTGGGTGGAAATCCCTCCAACGTGAGGGAATCCCTGGTTGTCCCCATTGGAAGATTTCCCCTCTATTCCTGTTCTGGTGACAACCCAAAATTTGGGATTTTTAACCTTCACTCTTGTGGATTATTGTAAATGGTTCACTTCCTGTCTCATAACCAAAACAGGAAGTGGGAGGAAATCCCTCCAACGTGAGGGAATCCCTGGTTGTCCCCATTGGAAGATTTCCCCTCTATTCCTGTTTTGGTGACAACCGAAGATTTGTGATTTTTTTTAACTGCCACTCTTGGTGATTATGGTAAATGGTTCACTTCCTGTGTCATAACCAAAACCGGAAGTGGGAGGAAATCCCTCCAAAGTGAAGTGACATGTGTGGCAGCACAATAATGGTGGATGATGCCATCAATAAACCAGTCCAATGTGCAAAGTATCAACAGCCCATCGTTGTTTTATTGATGGTGCCTACTGTCATCTCACCAAAGCACCCGCCATTCTTGTGCCACCACACATATCACTGCTACGTACTGTAGGTCACTTGATGACACTCACGGTATCGGGCTCCATCCAATCCACTCCTTACAGCTTTAGACCTAAACAATGGTGGGTGCCATGGTGTGATGATGGATGGTGCCATCAGTAGACCAGTCCAAAGTACAAGGTATCAACAGCCCATCATTGTTTTTACTGATGGTGCCTACTGTCATCTCTCCAAAGCATCCACCATTCTTGTGCCGCCACATAAATCACTGCTACGTACTGTAGGTCACTTGATGACACTCACGGTATCGGGCTCCATCCAATCCACTCCTTACAGCTTTAGACCTAAACAATGGTAGGTGCCATGGTGTGATGATGGATGGTACCATCAGTAGACCAGTCCAAAGTACAAGGTATCAACAGCCCATCATTGTTTTATTGATGGTGCCTACTGTCATCTCTCCAAAGCACCCGCCATTCTTGTGCCGCTACATAAATCACTGCTACGTACTGTAGGTCACTTGATGACACTCACGGTATCGGGCTCCATCCAATCCACTCCTTACAGCTTTATACCTAAACAATGGTGGGTGCCATGGTCTGATGATGGATGATGTCATCAATAAACCAGTCCAAAGTGCAAGGTATCTTTTTTTACCGATGGTACCTTCAGTCATCTCACCATAAAACCCACCATTATTGTGTTACTACATACTGAATAGCGCTTACTGACATTCAGGGTTCCAAGACCCCTCTGCTTAATATCCACGAAATCCAATACACTTCTTAGAGCCATGAACCAAAACAATGGTGAGTGCTTTTGGTGAGATGATGGATGGTGGCCTCAATCAACCAGTTCAATGTGCAGGGTATCACCAACACACCGTTGTTTTATTGATGGTGCCATCAGTCATCTCACCAAAGCACCGGCCATTATCGTGCTGCTACATATAGTATATCACTTTCTGACATTGGAGGTTCTGAGATCCATCTGCTTAATATCCATGGGATCCAATACACTCCTTACCGCCATAGGCCTAAACAATGGTGGTTGCTTTCGTGAGATAACAGATGGCACCATCAATAAACCAGTCCAAAATGTAAGGTATCACCAGCACACCATTTTATTGATGGGTGTCTTCTGTCATCTCACCAAAGCACTCACCATTCTTGTGCTGCTACATACAGTATTTCACTTACTGACACTCAGCATTTCAAGATCCACCTCCCTAATATCCATGGGATCCAATCAGGGGCGGACTGACTACTCATGGGGCCCCCAGGCAATAGGGGATCATGGGGCCCCTGTGTCCTTGCCCAAACTCAAAAAAGTCTATGAAAAAGGTACCAGGGGCATCTCATGGGGCCCCCTACTGACCCCGGGACCTCGGGCAGTGCCCAAGTTTCCAAATGGTCAGTCTGCCCCTGGATCCAATGCACTTCTCACAGTCATAGACCTAAGCAGTGATGGGTGCCTTGGAGAGATAATGGATGATGTCATCAATAAACCAGTCCAAAGTGAAAGGTATCTTTTTTTACTGATGGTACCTTCAGTCATCTCACCATAAAACCCACCATTATTGTGCTACTACATACTGAATAGCACTTGCTGACATTCAGGGTTCCAAGATACCTCTGCTTAATATCCACGAAATCCAATACACTTCTTAGAGCCATGAACCAAAACAATGGTGAGTGCTTTTGGTGAGATGATGGATGGTGGCCTCAATCAACCAGTTCAATGTGCAGGGTATCACCAACACACCGTTGTTTTATTGATGGTGCCATCAGTCATCTCACCAAAGCACCGGCCATTATCGTGCTGCTACATATAGTATATCACTTTCTGACATTGGAGGTTCTGAGATCCATCTGCTTAATATCCATGGGATCCAATACACTCCTTACCGCCATAGGCCTAAACAATGGTGGTTGCTTTTGTGAGATAACAGATGGCACCATCAATAAACCAGTCCAAAATGTAAGGTATCACCAGCACACCATTTTATTGATGGTGTCTTCTGTCATCTCACCAAAGCACCCACCATTCATGTGCTGCTACATACTCATATCACTTACTGACACTCAGCATTTCAAGATCCACCTCCCTAATATCCATGGGATCCAATCAGGGGCGGA
Organism: Staurois parvus; assembly: GCF_062004578.1. Taxonomy (NCBI): domain Eukaryota; kingdom Metazoa; phylum Chordata; class Amphibia; order Anura; family Ranidae; genus Staurois; species Staurois parvus. The sequence continues at coordinate 49,118 of NW_028320829.1, forward strand.
CTGACTACTCATGGGGCCCCCAGGCAATAGGGGATCATGGGGCCCCTGTGTCCTTGCCCAAACTCAAAAAAGTCTATGAAAAAGGTACCAGGGGCATCTCATGGGGCCCCCTACTGACCCCGGGACCTCGGGCAGTGCCCAAGTTTCCAAATGGTCAGTCTGCCCCTGGATCCAATGCACTTCTCACAGTCATAGACCTAAGCAGTGATGGGTGCCTTGGAGAGATAATGGATGATGTCATCAATAAACCAGTCCAAAGTGCAAGGTATCTTTTTTTACTGATGGTACCTTCAGTCATCTCACCATAAAACCCACCATTATTGTGCTACTACATACTGAATAGCACTTGCTGACATTCAGGGTTCCAAGATACCTCTGCTTAATATCCATGAAATCCAATACACTTCTTAGAGCCATGAACCAAAACAATGGTGAGTGCTTTTGGTGAGATGATGGATGGTGGCCTCAATCAACCAGTTCAATGTGCAGGGTATCACCAGCACACCGTTGTTTTATTGATGGTGCCATCAGTCATCTCACCAAAGCACCCGCCATTATCATGCTGCTGCATATATTATATCACTTTCTGACATTGGAGGTTCTGAGATCCATCTGCTTAATATCCATGGGATCCATTACACTCCTTACCGCCATAGGCCTAAACAATGGTGGTTGCTTTTGTGAGATAACAGATGGCACCATCAATAAACCAGTCCAAAATGTAAGGTATCACCAGCACACCATTTTATTGATGGGTGTCTTCTGTCATCTCACCAAAGCACCCACCATTCATGTGCTGCTACATACTCATATCACTTACTGACACTCAGCATTTCAAGATCCACCTCCCTAATATCCATGGGATCCAATCAGGGGCGGACTGACTACTCATGGGGCCCCCAGGCAATAGGGGATCATGGGGCCCCTGTGTCCTTGCCCAAACTCAAAAAAGTCTATGAAAAAGGTACCAGGGGCATCTCATGGGGCCCCCTACTGACCCCGGGCCCTCGGGCAGTGCCCAAGTTTCCAAATGGTCAGTCTGCCCCTGGATCCAATGCACTTCTCACAGTCATAGACCTAAGCAGTGATGGGTGCCTTGGAGAGATAATGGATGATGTCATCAATAAACCAGTCCAAAGTGCAAGGTATCTTTTTTTACCGATGGTACCTTCAGTCATCTCACCATAAAACCCCCCATTATTGTGCTACTACATACTGAATAGCACTTACTGACATTCAGGGTTCCAAGACCCCTCTGCTTAATATCCACGAAATCCAATACACTTCTTAGAGCCATGAACCAAAACAATGGTGAGTGCTTTTGGTGAGATGATGGATGGTGGCCTCAATCAACCATTTCAATGTGCAGGGTATCACCAACACACCGTTGTTTTATTGATGGTGCCATCAGTTATCTCACCAAAGCACCCACCATTATCGTGCTGCTACATATATTATATCACTTTCTGACATTGAAGGTTCTGAGATCCATCTGCTTAATATCCATGGGATCCAATACACTCCTTACCGCCATAGGCCTAAACAATGGTGGTTGCTTTCGTGAGATAACAGATGGCACCATCAATAAACCAGTCCAAATGTAAGGTATCACCAGCACACCATTTTATTGATGGGCGTCTTCTGTCATCTTACCAAAGCACCCACCATTCTTGTGCTGCTACATACAGTATATCACTTGCTGACACTCAGCATTTCAAGATACACCTCCCTATTATTCCTGGGATCCAATCAGGGGCGGACTGACTACTCATGGGGCCCCCAGGCAATAGGGGATCACTCCTTACCGCCATAGGCCTAAACAATGGTGGTTGCTTTCGTGAGAGAACAGATGGCACCATCAATAAACCAGTCCAAAATGTAAGGTATCACCAGTGCACCATTTTGTTGATGGAATCTTCTGTCATCTCACCAAAGCACCCACCATTCTTGTGCTGCTACATACAGTATATCACTTACTGACACTCAGCATTTCAAGATCCACCTGCCTAATATCGATGGGATCAAATGCACTTCTCACAGTCATTGACCTAAACAGTGGTGGGTGCCTTGGAGAGATGATGGATGGTGTCATCAACAAACCAGTCCAAAGTGTATGGTATCTCCAGCGCACCATTTTTTTTACTGATGGCATCTTCAGTCATCTCACCAATGTGCCCACCATTATTGTGCTGCTACATACAGAATATCACTTGCTGGCACTCAGGATTCCAAGGCCCATCTGCTTAATATCTATGGGATCCAATGTACTCCTTATAGCCATAGACCTATGCAATGGCGGGTGCTTCGATGGGATTATGGATGGTACCATCAATAAACCAGTCCAAAGTGCCATCTCTAGCACACCATTGTTTTACTGATGGTGCCTTCAGTCATCTTACCACGAAACCCACCATTATTGTGCTGCTCCATACTGAATATCACTTGGTTACACTAGGGTTCCAAATCCATTTACTTAATATCCACAAAATCCAATGCACTTCTTGGATCCATGGACCTAAACGATTCCGGGTGCTTAGGTGAGATGATGGATGATGGCATCAATCAACCAGTCCAAAATGCAAAGTATCACCAGCACACCATTGTTTTATTAATGGTGCCATCAGCCATCTCAGAAAAACACCCGTCATTATTGTGCTGCTACATAAAGTAAATCACTTGCTGACATTAAGGCTTTGGAGATCCATCTGCCTATATCTATAGGATCCAATGCACTCCTTACAGCCGTAAACCTAAACAATGGTGGGTGCTTAGGTGAGATGATGGATAGTACCATCAATAACCAGTCCAAAGTGCAATCTCTAGCACACCATTGCTTTACTGATGGTGCCTTCAGTCACCTTACCATAAAACCCACCATTATTGTGCTGCTCCATACTGAATATCACTTGCTGATACTCAGGGTTCCAAGACCCATTTACTTAATATCCACAAAATCCAATGCCATGGACCTAAGCGATTCTGGGTGCTTAGGTGAGATGATGGCATCAATCAACCAGTCCAAAATGCAAAGTATCACCAGCACACCATTGTTTTATTGATGGTGCCATGAGCCATCTCAGCAAAACACCCGTCATTATTGTGCTGCTACATAAAGTAAATCACTTGCTGACATTAAGGCTTTGGAGATCCATCTGCTTAATATCCATGGGATCCAATGCACTCCTTACAGCCGTAGACCTAAACAATGGTGGGTGCTTTGGTGAGTTAACAGATGGTGCCATCAAAACCAGTTTAACGTGCAAGGTATCACCAGCACACCATTGTTTGACTGATGGCATCTTCTGTCATCTCACCAAAGCACCATTGATGATGCCATCAGCCATCTCAGCAAAACACCCACCATTATTGTGCTGCTACATACTGTATATCACTTGCTGACACTTTCGATTTTGGATATGTTTAAATTCATTTCTATTGTTATTTGGAAATTCGGATACATCCAAATTGCTGAATAATGAAAAGTTTGACAAAATTTCAATTTGTAACGAAATTAACCGCAGATGTCTAGATCCCATGAATATTAGGCAGATGGATCTTGGAACCCCGAGTGTCAGCATGTGATATGCAGCATATTGTGGTGATATATGTAGAAGCCCAATAATGGTGGAGGCTTTGGTGAGATGACAACGGGAACCCTGAATGGTGCGCTGGTGATACCTTGAATGTTGAACTAGCTTACTAACGACACCACCCTTAATCTCACCAAAGCACCCGCCATTGTTTAGGTCTGTGGCTGTAAGGAGTGTATTGGATTCTGTGGATATTAAATAGATGGATCTCGGAATTCTAAATGTGCCAGTGAGTAACATACAGTATGTAGCAGCACAATGTCTGGTGCTTTGAAGAGATGACTGAAGACACCATCAATAAAACAAAGGTGCACTAGTGATACCTTGCATTTTGGACTGGTCTATTGATGGCGCCATCCACCATCTCACCATGGCAACCACCACTACTTAGATCTATAGCTATACCCACATGGAAGAAAAATATATTTGAAATATATTTTAAAAATATTCTTCCCAAATATAATGACATATATTTTAAATACTACAATTTTGGCCGTATTCAATATATTTAAATATATATATATATATATATATATATATATATATATATATATATATACTGTATGTTGAAATGCGTTATTATTACAAAATACATGAAAAATATTTAAAAAAATAAATTTTCAAATATACTGTATGTCTTTAAAAATACAAATCTCCATTTTTAGAATGCATTTAGAAATATATGTAAAAATATATGTTAAAATGACTTTTTTATATGTTAAAAAAAATCTGAAGAATATATTAAAAAAAATATATTCTTAAAATTTTTTTTCATATATTTTTTGATATATATATATATCGTATTTTTTGCCGTATAAGATGCACCTGACCATAAGACGCACCTAGGTTTTAGAGGCAGAAAACAGGAAAAAAAAAATTCTGAACTAATGGACTGCAGACACAGTACAGGAGATGACCAGAGACTGCAGACACAGTACAGGAGATGACCAGAGACTGCGGACAGCACAGGGATGACCAGAGACTGCGGACAGCACAGGGATGACCAGAGACTGCGGACAGCACAGGGATGACCAGAGACTGCGGACAGCACAGGGATGACCAGAGACTGCGGTCAGTACAGATGACTGCTGACCTTTGGGGAGGTGGGGAGTGGGTACCTGAATTTGACAGGTACCCGATCTTACCTGTTCCTCGATCCAGCCGCGCGCTGTCTTCCCCCCTGTAATGGCGCTCGGCATGACAGCCGGGTGCCCAGTGCGCATGAGCGAGAAGCACTTGCGCTTTGTGATTGGTCCGGCGGCTTCTGGGATCTGTCATGTGTCCCAGCTGCCCCCTTACCATTCACAAAGCGCACTGCTTCTTGCGCATGCGCACTTGGCACCCGGCTGTCATGCCCACACTACAGAAGCCGGGAAGACAGCACGCCGCTGGATAGAGGAACGGGTAAGGTCCCGCTGCAGAGCTGAGCGGCCGGCCCGGTATTCTGACACGGCCGCGGTGGAAATACCGGACCGGCCGCTCCATATTCGCCTTATAAGACGCACTGACATTTCTCCCCCAGTTTTGGGGAAGAAAAAGTGCATCTTATACGGCGAAAAATACGGTATATATATATATATATATATATACATTCAGTTGTATCCGACCCTTGGTGATTGCATGGACTGTCCCTCGTAAGCGACTTTTTCCATGAATTCTCTTAGCAATTATTTCACAGGGTAGGTTGCCAGGTCTTTCCCCAACCCCTACCATGCAGGAGATTCTACATGGCCAGGGATGAAACTAGGACAATTTAGACAGGAGCCAATTAACCTACCAGCATGTCTTTGGAGTGTGGGAGGAAACCGGAGTACCTAGATGAAACCCACGCAAGCACAGGGAGAACATGCAAACTCCAGGCAGGAGGCACCATGGTTGGGAATTGAACCCATGACCCATGACCCATTTACTGCACGGCAGACATGCTAACCACTAAGCCACTGTGCTGCCCATTTTATATATATATATATATATACATATATATATATATTTATTGAAATATATTTGAAATATATTGAATATGGCCAAAATGGTAGTATTTCAAATATATGTCAATGTATTTGGGAAGAATATTTTTAAAATACATTTCAAATATATTTTTCTTCCATACGAGTATGGAGTGCATTGGATCCCATGGACAATAAGCAGTTGGTTCACCAAACCCTGAGTCCAGCAACCTACTCATGGTGGCCCTTCACTGTCCCTTTTATTCTCATCTCTAATCTAGAAAAGTAAAAAAGGAAACTGTGATTTTTTTTTTTGGAGGGGGGGGATGAAATCAATTTGTCAAAAAAAATGCCTGTTGTGGTTCATCACAACTCATGACAGCCAGTCAGAAAACAGTTTCTGAGGACCAGCTCTGCGCTGTCCTCTGATTAGTAGATATAATTTATTACACGTCATTACTTTTTCAACATCAAGGCATGAAATGCGCAATAATGCCATAAACTTGTTACGAATGTTGAGCCGCTATGTGTACTCTGTCCCCACCTAGTGGCTGTATAGTAGATCCCCATAACTGCAGAGTTTTAGGGCTCATTCGTGTCTGCTGAGCATCAGTATATCTGCCTGCCGTACAGGATGTATGATCAAGCATATATACTGACAGGAAGCTTCAATGGCTACCACGGCGCTCCCCGCTATGGCTGCCGGGACTTGCCCCCTGTGGCCATGCTGTTTTCAAATCTGACAGATAATACAGGGAAACGTCTCCCCGTACTATCTGTCAGAGGGAGGGGGCGGCGGGGGCAGAGGGCGTGGCTGCGGCTAGGAGAATATGTTACATGTTCCACCCTAAAAATGGGTGGAACAGGTAACATGTTCCAAAGGTGAACTTATCCATAAAAAGAACCTTTGCCCCCTTATATCAGATGGCCCTATCAGAGTTCCCTTTATATCAGGAGTCCTCATCAGAGTACCCCTTACATCAGGTGTCTCCATCAGAGTGTCTCCATTAGAGTTCCCCATACATCAGGGTCCACCTTAGGAGTTCCCCTTCACATCTGTGTTCCCATCTGAGCCCACCTTACTTCCAGGTCCCCATCAGAGCCTCTCTTTACATCAGGTTCCCATTAGAGTCCCCCTTACATCAGATGCCCCCATCAGAGTGCCCCCTTACATCAGAGTACCCCCTTACTTCAGGTGTCCCTATCAGGGTGCCCCCTTACATCAGATGTCTCCATCAGAGTGCCCCCTTACATCAGGTGTCTCCATCAGAGTGCCCCCTTACATCAGGTGTCTCCATCAGGGTGCCACCTTACATAAGGTGTCTCCATCAGAGTGTCTCCATTAGAGTTCCCCGTACATCAGGGTCCATCTTAGGAGTCTCCCTTCATGTCTGAATTCTCATCTGAGCCCACCTTACATCCAGGTCCCCATCAGAGCCCCCTTACTTCCAGGTCCCCGTCAGAGCCTCCCTTTACATCAGGTTCCCATCAGAGTCCCCCTTACATCAGATGCCCCTATCAGAGTGCCCCCTTACATCAGATGTCCCCGTCAGAGTGCCCCCTTACATCAGGTGTCTCCATCAGAGTGCCCCCTTACATCAGGTGTCTCCATCAGAGTGCCCCCTTACATCAGGTGTCTCCATTAGAGTGCCCACTTAAATCAGGTGTCTCCATCAGAGTGCCCCCTTACATCAGGTATCTCCATCAGAGTGCCCCCTTACATCAGGTATCTCCATCAGAGTGCCACCTTACATGAGGTGTCTCCATCAGAGTGTCTCCATTAGAGTTCCCCATACATCAGGGTCCATCTTAGGACTCCCCCTTCACATCTGGGTTCCCATCTGAGCCCACCTTACTTCCAGGTCCCCATCAGAGCCTCCCTTTACATCAGGTTCCCATCAGAGTTCCCCTTACATCAGATGTCCCCATCAGAGTGCCCCCTTACATCAAGTGTCACCATCAGAGTGCCCCCTTACATCAAGTGTTCCCTTACATCAGGTGTCCCCATCAGAGTGCCCCCTTACATCAAGTGTCCCCATCAGAGTGCCCCCTTACATCAAGTGTTCCCTTACATCAGGTGTCCCCATCAGTGTCCCCCTTACATCAGATGTCCCCACCAGAGTTCCCCCTTACATCAGGTGTCTCCATCATAGGTCCCCCTTACATCAGGTGTCCCCATCAGAGTTCCCCCTTACATCAACAGTCTGCATCAGACTGGCTCATGGATTAGTGGATGCACTCTCAGAGACCTGGGAGGAGCACAGCTAAAATCTGAGAGGGGGGCACAGCCCATCCCACCACCCCCCTAGATCCAGCCCTGCTCAGCAGGACAGAACCCCAGACCCCTCAGCTCCTTTTCATATGGTATGACCTGCAGCGGGTGGTGGATCTTCCTCTTTGAGACCCCTTCCTCTCTGAGTCATCAACCAAGCAGGTCAGCCCAAGGATACAGCACATGCATCTATACTGTAGCAGTTTAGCTGAAGAACAGCACAAGACCCAGGTACCTGCAGAACATAAGTCAGCACAGTAGTAAAAACATTAACCCTTGGGAAGCACTTGTTTACAAGGGGTCTACAAGAAACTAATTGAGTGCTCTCACGAGTGAAAATACAAGATCTTTCCAAAGTGGTGCCCGGCGTAGTGTTTTGGCCTCCGGCCACAAGGGGGTGCTCACTCAACATGGTGGACAGGAGCATGATCAGATGATGTAATCTCTTGTGATTGGCTGTTGCAGCATAGAGCGTTATAGATGATGCTGTGGTACAGAAATGTTCTTACCACATGGTAAAAGGGAAGGTGGAGGCTACATCATCTTACTTCATCAGCAATTTCCATGGAAGTTTCCCCAACCAGAACCAGAACCAATGCCTGAAAAACTGGATACCAGCCTTCATTACTAGACCAGGCAAGGCTTTTCCATGTGTCTTTTTGAGAACTGGGAGGTGCTGCGCCCTTTATGCCCGCAATGTCAGAGGGTATGAGAGCAGGTGCATCCTTGGTTCCCAGTTTTCCGGGTGTTGGACATTCCTCTTTGAGGCACTGGTCCTAGTGGAGGAGCCCCAGGATCTAAACAAGATCTGCTCTTCAGTCCAACTTATCAACCACCCTGGGGGATAATACAGTGCAACTCTGAGACAGCTGCCTCTGATCCCCCTGGACACAACTGGATCAGATTGGTCACACTGCACCCTGATTCCCCTAAGCTGCAAGGAGTTGAGTTGGTGCATGGGGGATCCAACAGAGAAAGTGTCTTGCTGGAGCCTCCTATGCATCCCAAAGTGAACTTCGTTGAACTGGAACCGACGCTTGCCCAGTTCCAGTTTACAGCAGAAATTGACTTGAAGGACGTGGGATTGGATCCTGTATCAGAGCTAGCAGCTTCATCCTTACTGCCATTTACATCTGGGGACTGGAGTGGAGAACCCTCACCTATGGATTGCAATAATGAAGAGCTGGATATGTTAGAGAACCCTCTGCAGCAAGTGCCCCATGGTGGAGCAGGACCTCCTGTGACTAGCACTGTGGCTGGAGATAATGGACTGTCCTTCTATGTGTTGGCTGAGAGACCCTGTCAGGAATGGGCTCAGCACAGGTGGTGCTGGGGCTCACCTGCCTTGTGGGACGCAGTACCAGTGCTGGCCAGCAGGTGCTCTCAGCAGCCAGAATCTCACTCCTGCAATCAAGCCACCACCTGAGGCTGATTGCAGGAGGTGTATTTAAGCAATGGCCAGGCCTGCAGTCAGTGCCTTGATGTTTGTTCCCATGAGCCCCTGTGCCTGATATTCCTGCCTGATCTGCTAGAACTCTGCTTGCACCGACCCCGACTATTCCTAACCACTCTCCTGCCTGCTCCTTTCTACCTTGTCTGCCGGATAGTTACCGACCCGGCCTGCCTGACTACGTTTGTGTTCCCGCACATACTGGGATCTGTTGGAGGTTTTGGAGGTTTGGTTCTTGCACTGTGTGTTTGGGTGTACTGTGTAAATTTTTATAAATTATATTGTTTTACACCATACTTGAAGCCTGCATTTCCCTGTGTCAGTCCACACATCTCTGTTCATACCTGGAGCCCTGACAGACCCCATTTTGCCTGCATGGAGAACTTTGGTGGGGCTCCGGATACTTACTTGTCCACAGGAGCAGTTCCTCAGGTACCTCCTAGCCCTCCAGCTGTGCCTATTGAAAGGACTGGGCATTAATACCAACGTTCTGCGAATGCTTACCTCCCTCAGGATTCAGTCCATTTTCAGGCAAAGATCACCCAGCTGGCATGGCTGCAACATTATTTTGATGCATATGTTTGGGATATCAAGTACTATTGGGTGTTCCCCTATGTCCTGGAAGAACTGTTCCATCAAAGAGAGGAAGAGTGACCTAGAATCTATAGCCCTACCATCTGGGAGAAGCTGCTGGTATCACAACATCTCCGGTATTTCAGGCTGCAGAACAAATTCATAGAAGCAGAGTTCCACCAACTTTACCGGGAGTACAATGTTGGAAGGCACATCCAGATGGACCAGATCGAAACAGTAAAGCCCATTGTTATGTTCCCCAGGGGCACTCGTTTGGTCACTGGTAAACCTAATTCTTTGCCAGATCCAGCCTTCTACATTTGAACTCCAATGTATAACTGTTTCTATGCTACGAGTTTTGTTTAACTGTTGCATATTTATGTTGCACTGTTATCTTTGCACGGTGTACTTTACTATATTAAGGTATTAAAGTGTTGTGCTACCGTTTCCTGGATTTTTCTTGGCGGGCTTTTTTGGCCCAGCCCACTGTAGCATTACCAAAGTTCAGATTCAGGGACCATTTTGCCATGATCTTAGCTTTTGCCTTGTTCTGTCCTTGCCCATGACCAGCTTGGAGCTATAGCCTTGGATTACCGCAGCATGTAGGACATTGCTGGGACCTGCAGTCTACACTTAAGAACACCAGCTGCTGGAGCACCGCCCTAATGGACTTGCCTTGTCTTGGGAGTTAACCTGTGCAGGTATGCTGGGGCAGCCAAGCCTGAGTTAGAGGCTAGATTAGGGAAAGACTGTTGCCTTTGTTAATTGTAATGCTTAAATTATTCCAGTAAAGCTTTAAGAACTTTTTCATGCCTGGTGTCACTGTAACGGAACCAACCCCAGACTGCGCTTGGGTACTTCCGTTAGAATACCACTTCCCCGTCTGAACACCGACAACAGACACCACAGATTTGAAGTAAGCCAGAAAGTAGACTAATTTATTTTAACACAGATACAAGATATATACACTCAAGGGAACAGTCCCCCCTCCCTGCATAATGACAAAGGGTGGGGCAATCTACATTAAATAACAAGAGACACACCAACAGACAGTCCCATCAGGAGGGAGGGCTGCTGGAGACACCCCCCACCAAGCCAATACACATAAACACATATATCCCATAATAGTTTCTTCCCAAGCCAGACACACAACAGAACAGTGGGATACAACCCCATAACACCAAACAATCCACAACCCCCACCCCACCTATCTCCTATACAGGTCTACACAATATTAGGACAGATCACCCTATACCCCTAACAGGCACAGGGTGACTTACACATAAGAGGGATAAGGGGAGCTGAGACAGGGGTCTCCCCACCTCTCCAAAGTAAGCTGGGTTCCATGGGCCACCCACCCAAAGTGACTCCCATCACAGTCACGTACCTGGTGGAGATCGAGCTGGAGAGGGGGCTTTTCTTGCACCTATTGTCCAACACCCCTGGCAGTGATGAGAAGAGGAGGTACGAGGGCCAGTGTAACAGGCAGCACCAGCTGGTGTTTGCAGTAAGCAGATGACCATAGATCACCAGGCAGGAACCAGGAACTGGAACACGGTGACACTTGGTTGGTAGACAGCAGCGTAGCCAGGACACAAGCCAATGGGTCATCAACAGCTGGGCAGCGAGGTGCAGGAATATCAGGTAGAGGACAGAGTCAGAATACAAGCAGGGATCGGTACACAGCGAGGCAGCGAGCTGCAGGAGGAGAAAGGAGCAGAGTCAGAATACAAGTTGAGCTCACAGCAGGCAGGCGGAATCCAAGAACAGGTCAGGAGCAAGCCAAAACATACATGGGTAGGCAGGTAGAGCAGGTCAAGGCTCAGGATAACCAGGAATTAGCTGGAGACCACTCAGCAATCCATTCATGTCACAGTCCAGCCTAAATAGGCCATTTGGCCCCAGTGAAGGCGTGCGTGTGGTAGTTTGAGCACGTTTTAATACATTTGCGCATGTGTGGTAATGCCCGCTTTGCATTGAGCCTTTGTTCAGAATTATGAGCATGCACACGAACATGAGCATATGACAGTCTTTTAGTTCCAACATGTAATGAGCTTCTGAAGTTATCCGAGGAACAGGGGCGGACTGACCATTTGGAAACTCGGGCACTGCCCGAGGGCCGGGGTCAGTAGGGGACCCCATGAGATGCCCCTGGTACCTTTTTCATAGGCTTTTTTGAGTTTGGGCAAGGACACAGGGGCCCCATGATCCCCTATTGCCCAGGGGCCCCATGAGTTGTCAGTCCGCCCCTGCCAAGGAGTGTATGAAAGTAACCAGCACCACACATAGGGGTTGATTTACTAAAGGTAACTATACTGTGCACAGCAAGTGCAGTTGCTTTATATCCGAGGGGAAGCTCTGAAATGAGGCGAAGCTCTGCTGATTTCTTTCATCCAATCAAAAAAGTCCCGACTATGTATACTGTATAATCTCTCTCTCACAATATATCAATGATCTGTATATAGTGTGCGGGGGATCTATACTGTATACAGTGTGCGGGGGATCTATACTGTATATAGTGTGTGGGGGATCTATACTGTATATAGTGTTCAGAGGAGTTATTTTGTATATGGTGTCTGGGGAATCTATACTGTATACAGTGTTCGGAGGATCTATATTGTATATAGTGTCTGGGGAATCTATACTGTATACAGTGTTTGGAGGATCTATATTGTATATAGTGTCTGGGGGGATCTATACTGTATATAGTGTCTGGGGGGATCTATACTGTATATAGTGTCTGGGGGATCTATACTGCATGTAGTGTCCAGAGATCTATACTATATAGAGTGTCCAGGGGGTCTATGCTGTATATGGTGTCTGGGGGATCTATGCTGTATATAGTATACAGGGATCTATATTGTATATAGTGTCTGGGGGATTTATACTGCATATAGTGTCTGGGGGATCTATACTGTATATAGTGTCTGGGGGATCTATACTGTATATAGTGTCCAAGGATCTATACTGAATACAGTGTCTGGGGGATCTATACTGAATACAGTGTCTGGGGGATCTATACTGTATATAGTGTCTGGGGGATCTATACTGTATATAGTGTCCAAGGATCTATACTGAATACAGTGTCTGGGGGATCTATACTGTATACAGTGTCTAGGGGGATCTATACTGTATATAGTGTCTGGGGGATCTATACTGCATATAGTGTCCAGGGATCTATACTATATAGAGTGTCCAGGGGATCTATGCTGTATATAGTGTCCAGGGGATCTATGCTGTATATAGTGTCTGGGGGATCTATGCTGTATATAGTATACAGGGATCTATATTGTATATAGTGTCTGGGGGATTTATACTGCATATAGTGTCTGGGGGATCTATACTGTATATAGTGTCCGGGGGAGCTATACTGTATATAGTGTCCGGGGGATCTATACTGTACATAGTGTCCGGGGGATCTATGCTGTGTATAGTATCCGGGGATCTATACTGTATATAGTGTCTGGGGGATCTATACTGTATATAGTGTCTGGGGGATCTATACTGTATATAGTGTCCGGGGGATCTATACTGTACATAGTGTCCGGGGGATCTATACTGTATATAGTGTCCGGGGGAGCTATACTGTATATAGTGTCCGGGGGATCTATACTGTATATAGTGTCTGAAGGGTCTATACTGTATATAGTGTGTGGAGGATCTATACTGTATATAGTGTCTGGGGGGAGGATCTATACTGTATATAGTGTCTGGGGGGGAGGGTCTATACTGTATATAGTGTCTGGGGGGAGGGTCAATACTGTATATAGTGTGGGGGGAGGGTCTATACTGTATATAGTGTCTGGGGGGGAGGGTCTATACTGTGTATAGTGTCTGGGGGGAGGGTCTATACTGTATAGTGTGTGTGGGGGGGGATCTATACTGTATATAGTGTGTGGAGGGGAGGGTCAATACTGTATATAGTGTGGGGGGAGGGTCTATACTGTATATAGTGTCTGGGGGGGAGGGTCTATACTGTGTATAGTGTCTGGGGGGAGGGTCTATACTGTATATAGTGTCTGGGGGGGAGGGTCTATACTGTATATAGTGTCTGGGGGGAGGGTCTATACTGTATATAGTGTGTGGAGGGTCTATACTGTATATAGTGTCTGGGGGGAGGGTTTATACTGTATATAGTGTGTGGAGGGGAGGGTCTATACTGTTTAGTGTGTGGGGGGGAGGGTCTATACTGTTTAGTGTGTGGGGGGGTCTATACTGTATATAGTGTGTGGGGGGTCTATACTCTATAGTGTGTGGGGAGGGTCTATACTGTATATAGTGTGTGGGGGGTCTATACTCTATAGTGTGTGGGGGGGTCTATACTGTATATAGTGTCGGGAGGGGATCTATACTGTATAGTGTGTGGGGGGTCTATACTGTATATAGTGTGTGTGTGGGGGGTCTATACTGTATATAGTGTGTGGGGGGTCTATACTGTATATAGTGTGTGTGGGGGGGTCTATACTGTATATAGTGTGTGGGGGGGTCTATACTGTATATAGTGTGTGGGGGGGTCTATACTGTATATAGTGTGTGTGGGGGGTCTATACTGTATATAGTGTGTGGGGGGGTCTATACTGTATAGTGTGTGGGGGGGTCTATACTGTATATAGTGTGTGGGGGGGATCTATACTGTATAGTGTGTGGGGGGGATCTATACTGTATAGTGTGTGAGGGGGGGGTCTATACTGTTTAGTGTGTGTGGGGGGTCTATACTGTTTAGTGTGTGTGGGGGGTCTATACTGTATAGTGTGTGTGGGGGTCTATACTGTATATAGTGTCGGGGGGGGGTCTATACTGTATATAGTGTGTGGGGGGTCTATACTGTATATAGTGTGTGGGGGGGTCTATACTGTATATAGTGTGTGGGGGGGGGTCTATACTGTATATAGTGTCGGGGGGGGGGAATCTATACTGTATAGTGTGTGGGGGGTCTATACTGTATATAGTGTGTGTGGGGGGGTCTATACTGTATATAGTGTGTGGGGGGGGTCTATACTGTATATAGTGTGTGTGTGGGTCTATACTGTATATAGTGTGTGTGTGGGGGGGTCTATACTGTATATGGTGTGTGTGGGGGGGTCTATACTGTATATAGTGTCGGGGGGGATCTATACTGTATAGTGTGTGAGGGGTCTATACTGTATATAGTGTGTGTGGGGGGGTCTATACTGTATATAGTGTGTGTGTGGGGGGTCTATACTGTATATAGTGTGTGGGGGGGTCTATACTGTATATAGTGTCGGGGGGGGAATCTATACTGTATATAGTGTGTGTGGGGGTCTATACTGTATATAGTGTGTGTGTGGGGGGGTCTATACTGTATATGGTGTGTGGGGGGGGTCTATACTGTATATAGTGTCGGGGGGGATCTATACTGTATAGTGTGTGAGGGGTCTATACTGTATATAGTGTGTGGGGGGTCTATACTGTATATAGTGTTGGGGGGGAATCTATACTGTATATAGTGTGTGTGTGGGGGTCTATACTGTATATAGTGTGTGGGGGGGTCTATACTGTATATAGTGTGTGTGGGGGGGTCTATACTGTATATAGTGTCGGGGGAGCGTCTATACTGTATATAGTGTCTGGGGGGGGAGTGTCTATACTGTATATAGTGTCGGGGGGGGGGGTCTATACTGTATATAGTGTGTGTGTGGGGGTCTATACTGTATATAGTGTCGGGGGGGATCTATACTGTATATAGTGTCTGGGGGGGAGTGTCTATACTGTATATAGTGTGTGGGGGGTCTATACTGTATATAGTGTGTGGGGGGATCTATACTGTATATAGTGTGTGGGGGGATCTATACTGTATATAGTGTGTGGGGGGGATCTACACTGTATATAGTGTGTGGGGGATCTATACTGTATATAGTGTGTGGGGGATCTATACTGTATATAGTGTGTGGGGGGGTCTATACTGTATATAGTGTGTGGGAGGGTCTATACTGTATATAGTGTGTGGGGGGGTCTATACTGTATATAGTGTCTGGGGGGGGGTCTATACTGTATATAGTGTGTGGGGGATCTATACTGTATATAGTGTGTGGGGGGATCTATACTGTATATAGTGTGTGGGGGGGTCTATACTGTATATAGTGTGTGTGGGGGGGAGGGTCTATACTGTATATCGTGTGTGGGGGGGTCTATACTGTATAGTGTGTGTGGGGGATCTATACTGTATATAGTGTGTGGGGGGTCTATACTGTATATAGTGTCGGGGGGGGGGGTCCATACTGTATATAGTGTGTGGGGGGGTCTATACTGTATATAGTGTGTAGGGGGGTCTATACTGTATATAGTGTGTGTGTGTGGGGGGTCTATACTGTATATAGTGTGTAGGGGGGTCTATACTGTATATAGTGTCGGGGGGATCTATTCTGTATATAGTGTGTAGGGGGGTCTATACTGTATATAGTGTGTGTGTGGGGGGTGTCTATACTGTATATAGTGTGTGGGGGGATCTATACTGTATATAGTGTGTGTGGGGGGTCTATACTGTATATAGTGTGTGTGGGGGGGAGGGTCTATACTGTATATCGTGTGTGGGGGGGTCTATACTGTATAGTGTGTGTGGGGGATCTATACTGTATATAGTGTGTGGGGGGTCTATACTGTATATAGTGTCGGGGGGGGGGTCCATACTGTATATAGTGTGTGGGGGGGTCTATACTGTATATAGTGTGTAGGGGGGTCTATACTGTATATAGTGTGTGTGGGGGGGGTCTATACTGTATATAGTGTGTAGGGGGGTCTATACTGTATATAGTGTCGGGGGGATCTATTCTGTATATAGTGTGTAGGGGGGTCTATACTGTATATAGTGTGTGTGGGGGGTGTCTATACTGTATATAGTGTGTGTAGGGGGGTCTATACTGTATATAGTGTGTGTGGGGGGTCTATACTGTATATAGTGTGTGTGGGGGGGAGGGTCTATACTGTATATCGTGTGTGTGTGGGGGGGGGGGTCTATACTGTATAGTGTGGGGGGGGATCTATACTGTATATAGTGTGTGGGGGATCTATACTGTATATAGTGTCTGGGGGGATCTATACTGTATATAGTGTGTGGGGGGGTCTATACTGTATATAGTGTCGGGGGGGGGGTCCATACTGTATATAGTGTGTGTGGGGGGGTCTATACTGTATATAGTGTGTGTGGGGGTCTATACTGTATATAGTGTCGGGGGGATCTATACTGTATATAGTGTGTAGGGGGGTCTATACTGTATATAGTGTCGGGGGGGGTCCATACTGTATATAGTGTGTGTGGGGGGGTCTATACTGTATATAGTGTGTAGGGGGGTCTATACTGTATATAGTGTGTGTGTGGGGGGTCTATACTGTATATAGTGTGTAGGGGGGTCTATACTGTATATAGTGTGTGTGGGGGGATCTATACTGTATATAGTGTGTAGGGGGGTCTATACTGTATATAGTGTCGGGGGGGGATCTATACTGTATAGTGTGTGAGGGGTCTATACTGTATATAGTGTGTGGGGGTCTATACTGTATATAGTGTGTGGGGGGTCTATACTGTATATAGTGTGTGGGGGGGTCTATACTGTATATAGTGTCGGGGGGGGATTTATACTGTATAGTGTGTGAGGGGTCTATACTGTATATAGTGTGTGGGGGTCTATACTGTATATAGTGTGTGGGGGGTCTATACTGTATATAGTGTGTGGGGGGGTCTATACTGTATATAGTGTCGGGGGGGGGAATCTATACTGTATAGTGTGTGGGGGGTCTATACTGTATATAGTGTGTGTGGGGGGGTCTATACTGTATATAGTGTGTGGGGGGGTCTATACTGTATATAGTGTGTGTGGGGGGGTCTATACTGTATATAGTGTGTGGGTGGTCTATACTGTATATAGTGTCGGGGGGGGATCTATACTGTATATAGTGTGTGTGTGAGGGGGTCTATACTGTATATAGTGTGTGGGTGGTCTATACTGTATATAGTGTGTGTGGGGGGTCTATACTGTATATAGTGTGTGGGGGGTCTATACTGTATATAGTGTGTGGGGGGTCTATACTGTATATAGTGTGTGTGGGGGGGTCTATACTGTATATAGTGTCGGGGGAGGGTCTATACTGTATATAGTGTCTGGGCGGGGGGGGGGGGGAGTGTCTATACTGTATATATTGTCGGGAGGGGGGTCTATACTGTATATAGTGTGTGTGTGGGGGTCTATACTGTATATAGTGTCGGGGGGGGTGTCTATACGGTATATAGTGTCGGGGGGGGGTGTCTATACTGTATATAGTGTGTGGGGGGGTCTATACTGTATATAGTGTGTGTGGGGGATCTATACTGTATATAGTGTCTGGGGGGAGTGTCTATACTGTATATAGTGTCGGGGGGGGGCCTATACTGTATATAGTGTGTGGGGGGATCTATACTGTATATAGTGTGTGGGGGGATCTATACTGTATATAGTGTGTGGGGGAGGGTCTATACTGTATATAGTGTCTGGGGGGGGAGTGTCTATACTGTATATAGTGTCGGGGGGTCTATACTGTATATAGTGTGTAGGGGGGTCTATACTGTATATAGTGTGTGGGGGGATCTATACTGTATATAGTGTGTGGGGGGATCTATACTGTATATAGTGTCTGGGGGGGAGTGTCTATACTGTATATAGTGTGTGGGGGGTCTATACTGTATATAGTGTCGGGGGGGGGTCCATACTGTATATAGTGTGTGGGGGGGTCTATACTGTATATAGTGTGTGTGTGGGTGTCTATACTGTATATAGTGTGTGGCGGGGTCTATACTGTATATAGTGTGTGGGGGGATCTATACTGTATATAGTGTGTGTGTGGGTGTCTATACTGTATATAGTGTGTGGGGGGGGGATTTATACTGTATATCGTGTGTGTGGGGGGTCTATACTGTATATAGTGTGTGGGGGGATCTATACTGTATATAGTGTGTGGGGGGTCTATACTGTATATAGTGTCGGGGGGGGTCCATACTGTATATAGTGTGTGGGGGGGTCTATACTGTATATAGT